>NW_021869242.1:0-824 GCF_006229205.1 Suricata suricatta | reverse complement strand
CTGTGACTTCCTCCTGGAGGTTCTTCAGGAGAGAGTTCCTTCATTTTGTCATTTTTGCTAGTTTTCTGTCTCTTGTCACCTTTAGAAAGCTCATTGTGCACTGTGTACCTGTTAATATTTCTCTGTTAAAGGAGGCTTATTGATTTTCCAGGGCCTGTCTTTCCAGGAAATATTCTCTTAATGGTGTCTTTCGGTTTCTCTTGTTGTGCCTGTGAGTATTTTATTTCCCTACTTAGCAATATTTGAGACTCGCCATCATGGACACTTTGACTTGTTTCTTGGTGTAGTCCTAAGAAGGAAAACAGACAGACAAACACAGAGGGAACAGAAGCACACAGACACACAGACAAATCAAACAAAGAAACACATTAAAAGGGGGAAAGAAAAGAAAGAAAATGGAAAGGAAGGAGATGAAAAGAAGAGAAGAAGAGAAAAGGAAAAAAAGAATAAACAGTGGTTGGAGAGAACAAAGGACAGTGTACAGTCTAAAAGTGTATAACCAGTTGAGGGGAGAGGTAATGATGAGATACAGGAGAATATATATGGATTGCAAGAAGGTGAAAAAGAATGGGAGAAAGGAGAATGGAAAATAAGGAGTAAAAATTTAAAAGAATTAAGTAAAAAAAAGGTAATAATATCAAAAAATAAGTACGAAAAAAGTGAAGAAAAAAAGAAAAAAAATTTTATAAGGAAAAAAAAAGTCTCCCTCTCATGGATAGGCGTAGTTTGGTGTGGTAGGTCTAGGAGGCTGCTCTCAGAGGCTCTACCTTGGTGTCTGCAGAGATTAGAATGGAGGCATGCCAAGCCCTGCTGATCTAAGCACT
>NW_021869241.1:0-824 GCF_006229205.1 Suricata suricatta | reverse complement strand
CAGGTCCTCCATTAGGTTTCTCCTGTTTTCCTGTTAGACCTATGAGTGCAAACATATGGTTTCTGTCCTTCTCTGCCTGACTTATTTCGCTTAGCATGACACCCTCAAGGTCCATCCACTTTCCTACAAATGGCCAGATTTCATTCTTTCTCATTGCCATGTAGTACTCCATTGTGTATATATGCCACATCTTCTTGATCCACTCATCAGGTGATGGACATTTAGGGTCTTTCCATGTTTTGGCTATTGTTGACAGTGCTGCTATGAACATTGGAGGGTACATGTGCTCCTATGCATCAGCACTTCTGTATCCCTTGGGTAAATCCCTAGCAGTGCTATTGCTAGGTCATAAGGGAGTACTATGGATTGTTTTTTGAGGAACCTCCATACTGTTTTCCAGAGCGGCTGCACCAGTTTACATTGCCACCAACAGTGTAGGAGGGTGCCTGTTTCTCCATACCCTTGCTAGCATCCATAGTCTCTTGATTTGTTCATTTTAGCCACTCTGACTGGTGTGAGGTGGTATCTCAGTGTGGTTTTGATTTGTGTTTCCCTGATGATGAGTGATGTTGAGCATCGTTTCATGTGCCTGTGAGCCATCTGGATGTCCTCTTTGGAGAAGTGTCTATTTATGTCTTCTGCCTATTTCTTCACTGGGTTGTTTGTTTTTTGGGTGTGGAGTTTGGTGAGTTCCTTGTAGACTTTGGATACTAGCCCTTTATCTGATATGTCATTTGCAACTATCTTTTCCCATTCTGTTGGTTGCCTATTAGTTTTCTTGATTGTTTCCTTTGCCTTGCAGAAGCTTTTTATCTTGATGAGGT
>NW_021869240.1:0-824 GCF_006229205.1 Suricata suricatta | reverse complement strand
GGGAGGTGCATCCCTAGGACAGGGGAGGTAGTGGGGAACCTCCAATTACGAGGGTCTGGCTTGCATGTCTTCTTGATGACTTCTTCTAACAATGGACAGTACAGAAAATCTGCCATGTATTCCAGGCTCCCTTCTTATGGAGCTTCCCTGGTGTGGGCTTCATTGGAAAGACTTGCATTAGCAATTTCTGTCCTCTGAGGCTACGAACAAAGGAATTCATGGCAGGAGAGATTATAGGTAATCCTTGGAAAGCTCAGGGATGAACAAGTCAAAACTAACTTGTCAGTGATCTTCTTTGTTCCCTGTCGTGTTCCCGTCACTCGCCCCACGTTGGGGGCCACTTGTCAGGTCTAGCCACCCTGGCCGGCAGGGCGGTAAAGCCTTGCGGGTCCATTCCTGAGGGAGAGAGAGAAAAATAGGGCAGAAAGGGGACTCACAGAGAGTGTGGCAAGACAAGCGATTTCTGATCAAGCCCCCCTTTATTAAGAAAATAATTCACTCTTATATAGGGTTTGGGGCGGGGAACTGACCCAGGTTGGTTGCCAGGTAACAGAGTCAAATGAATATTAGAGAAAGGAGAAACCGAAACTGAAACTCTGGACACAGCATCAGAAGAAGCGCCCAGACTTGCCTCTGCAATGCTGGGGAGGGGAAGCTTAGTGCTGCATAAACCAGAATGTGGTTTGATCTTTTGTATTTTTTGGCTTTTTTCGTCTGGCTCAGTAGGACTGTCTCTGAATCCTGGACCAGGAAATGCACTCTCCTAGCCTCCAGATGTAAATCTTGTTTTTTGGTTGCTCCCTGGAGAGTGATATCTCCTTGCC
>NW_021869239.1:0-824 GCF_006229205.1 Suricata suricatta | reverse complement strand
GAAAGAGCCTAAATGTCCATCACCTGATGAATGGACCAAAAAGATGTGGTATATATACACAATGGAGTACTACATGGCAATGAGAAAGAATAATATGGCCATTTGTGGCAACGTGGATGGAACTCGAGGGTGTCATGCTAGGTGAAATAAGGCAGAGAAAGACAGATACCATATGTTTTCACTCATAAGTGGAATAGGAGAAACTTAACAGAGGACCATGGGGGAGGGGAGGGGGGAATACTTAGGGAAAGGGAGGGAGGCAAATCCTGAGAGACTCTTAAATACTGAGATCGAACTGAGGGCGGAAGGGGGGGGGGGAAAGGGGAAACGGAGTGACGGGCATGGAGGAGGGCACTTGTGGGGATGAGCACTGGGTGTTTCATGGAAACCAGCTTGACAATAAACTATAAAAAAAAAAAGAATCTAAATCTGGGGTCTTTCCCAGGATTACAATTATTACCAAAGATAAATTTTTCTGAGTAGCCATCTATATGGCAAAGCAAATATCTAATTACCAAACGTCAGCTCCTCTTACTGCCCTGTGAACTGTGTTCCTCCCCTTGGAAGTCCCAGACCCCACCCTCGTCTCCCCGGTTCAGGATGGCTTGTACACTTCATTTCCCTGTCTTTGTGTGTGCCCACGTGTACGCTATTAAATTTGATTTTCTTTTGTTAATCTAACTCATGTCAGTTTAATTCTTAGTCCAGGCAGAAAGACCTTGAAGGGGGCAGGATATTCTTGCTCCTCAGCACTGTAAACCCTTTTCAATTTGGATTAATGCGAATGAATTAATGTGGATGAGTATATACTGTCAAATGATAAC
>NW_021869238.1:0-825 GCF_006229205.1 Suricata suricatta | reverse complement strand
AGTTCATGTTGAATGACCATTATGTACAGTATATTATATTAAGACATTGGAACTAATAACTGTCCTGACAGATCAAAGTTGGCTATCTTACAAAACAAGTGCTGCCTAAACCTTATTTTAAGATTTTCATATGCTAATCCATCTATTTGATATCCAACAAAGTGTGTGAATAGTGTGATGTAGGCATTTGTCTTTCTTAGAGATGACTTTTAAATTAACCTACAGGATATACTGAGAATCTCAGAAAGTAGTTCTGAGGGGAAAGAGACTTCAGGTTAAAAGGAGATTGCTTGACTTCTCTTTTTTTAAAAAAATCGTTTAATTAAGTAAACTCTACACCAGTGTGAGGCTCGAACTCACTCTATCCACTGAGCCAGCTGGGCACCCCTGCTTGACTTATGTCTGAGAATGGCCGACTGGATACCTGCTATAGTGTGCACTAACCTTTCCCCGCCTCATTTTGTGCCACAAATGACAGGGTTCATTAAATTGAAGACCTACTCAACACCTTTTAAAGAAATAATCATAATTGTATAAAATGCTGTCAGTCTTCCATACAATTTTACTTTCTCCCTTCAACCATAATAATATATCCAAATTTTGTCTTAACCAAGGGTCTCTAAACATAGGCTTATCCAGCCCACTTATGGGCAAGGCAAATGCTGCTTCTTGAAATGGTCCCATCATGGAACCTCTGGTTATCCAACCCAAGTTGCCCCCTTGCCTGGCTTCATCTTCAGTATACTATGCAGCTACTTCATTGAATCTCATTCCAGCCTTCAACTTTTCCATGGCTTCCATGATTTTCCCATGTTTTCCACACAG
>NW_021869237.1:0-1672 GCF_006229205.1 Suricata suricatta | reverse complement strand
CAGGCTCACATAGGAGCAGAGAGCATTAAGAAATAAAGGTTGACTTTATGAAGCCAATGAAGCCCTGTGGTAAAAATTGACTGGTACATTGATTACAGGGTTCCAGAAGGTTCACTTGCCAAGCGGATAAGGAAGGCCAGTTCCTAGCAGGCTCAGGGACCTCAGGATATCTTGACCTCCAGAAGAAAGGAGGCAACCCCAATCTATAGGTATTACAGGCGAGTCTGAAGGCAAGTATTTGGCTTGGCTCTTAGCCTTGGAGGGCTGTTTTTAGAGGCTCAATCTGAAATTCCTTCTGAGAAGTTCCAGCTCTAAAAGATCTAAAAGAACTACGTAGCCAGTCTCTGTTCTTGCTGCACTTCCATAAATAATTGGGCTAATTGTGTTAAAACTCGACTCGTTTCACAAACCACTTTGTCTTAATTTGGCTGCCTTTGGAAATGAAGGTGATTTTAGTAAGGGAAAAATGGCTTCAGTAACACATCTTCATGAGTGTTCTACTCTAGTTATGATTAACTGTCCTTGAGTGTTTGTTTACCTATAAACCTAGGCTAGATCCTGAGCCCTTCTGCTTTCCCTGCATATCTGGCTAATCTTCTGCCTGATTGCTTGCACACTGTAGGCCTGACTTCGAAAGCCCACCTGCAGGACCACCTCCTGCAATGAGACCACTGTTGAACTGAATGACCTTGTTATGAAATGTGGAATAAGATTCTGTCTAAGCCTATACACGAGGGCTCTAATGAAGGAGAGGGGCTCAGCTTAGTACTAGGGAGTATCTGCCATTGGACGCGAGATAGTTTCATTTCTCAAATCCTGATCTACAGCCCTTTTCAGCAGGAAGTTAGCGAGAGCGATTCTTGTCCCTCTCTCTCAAGAATAAGGAATGGCGAAAAGCCGGGTGTTGGTTAATTTCTTGTTGCTGTTTGTATTGCTGCTGTGGCATAGGGATGCCGGTCCCCTCCCAACATCTGGCCCCTTGGGACGTCTTGGAAGAATGGTGCATTAAGATTGTATGGGTCAAAAAGATGGGGGGGTGCATGTGGAAGTGCTGGCAGTGCTTACTCCATCGTTGACTCTCCATCTTGTTCAAACCCACATGGTGACCACCCTTGGGGCCACATGCTGCAGGCCCCATGGAGGGTAATGTGCACCCTGCCCAGAATGCAGGCAGGCTTGTCCGGATGTTTCCTAATGTGGGGCACAGAAGGTCCCACTTCAGATGTCGAATAGAAATGTGCACAGCTGGCACCACTTGCGAAAACTATGACCTCCTCCCCCTGAGCCCTTTTATAAAAGCTGGGGCTTAATGGATGAAGAAGAGGGGCGGAAGGTAACTGCATGCCACCTGAGTCATCCTTCCACCTGACCACTGTCCAGTCAGTAAGTTACCCTGAGTACAGCTCTGTGAAAATGGTATGGGGTGGCTGCTTTATTTTTTTGGTCTTTTTTTTTTTTAAAAAAGGCTTATTTTTGAGAGAGAAGTGGGGAGACAGAGAGACAGACACAGACAGAGGGTGAGCAGGGAAGGAGCAGAGAGAAAGGGAGACCCAGAAATTGAAGCAGGACCCAGGCTCTGAGCTTTCAGCAAAGAGCTGACACGGGGCTCCACCCCACAAACTGAGATCCTGACCTGAGCTAAAGTCGGATGCTAGGCACCATTTTGTTTCTC
>NW_021869236.1:0-825 GCF_006229205.1 Suricata suricatta | reverse complement strand
CCCCCAGGCGCCCCTGGTTTTTGGTTTTTAACTCATAGTGTGAGTACAATGTCAGTTGACCTTTCTGTCTTTTCTAACAACCACAACAGGACCCATTACTCTGATTAATCTTTATAGTAATCCTATATGGTAATAACAATACAGTGATTTCAACCGCTACCACCAATTGATCGGTTTTTATCTGGCATCACTATCTTGGGTGTTTTCACAAATTGCCTTCTTTATTTTTCTTTCTCTGCTTATTTGTTTGTTTTAAAGTTTATTTCGAGAGACAGAGAGTATGTACATATGTGTGAGTAGTAGGGGGGCAGAGAAAGAGAGGAAGAGAGAGGATCCCAAGCAGGCTCTCCACTGCCAACATAGAGCCTAACGCGAGGCTTGAACTCATGAACTCTGAGATCACGACCTGAGCCGAAATCAAGAGTCAGGACACTCAACCAGCTGAGCTACCCAGGCACCCCAAGACAGACTGCCTTCTTTAATTTTCACAAAACTATGAGATGGGTGAAGGAAACAAAATCTACTGAAACTTTAAAATGATTTGTCTATTTGTCTAAGCTCAGAGCCTGGAGTCTGTTTCAGATTCTGTGTCTCCCTCTCTCTCTGCCCCTCCCCTGCTCGTGCTGTGTCTCTGTCTCAAAAATAAACAAAAAAATGTTAAACAAATGATTTGTCTAAGACATCACAGGAAATGACAGATACAGGATTTGAACCTGACATGGGAGTCCAAACTCTGCATTCTTCACTTCCGTTGCCTCTCACAAAGAGAGAAAGATGGGAGAAATGCATGGCGGTTTGTTTGTTGTTTGCTTCTCAGAGAGGAGA
>NW_021869235.1:0-825 GCF_006229205.1 Suricata suricatta | reverse complement strand
TATATGGGGCCACTCTCAGTTCTCTGCAGTCACCCCTGGTTCCATGAGTTTGCAGGCTCTGTTCTCTGGCAGAATGGTGCCAACTGTGCTGTTGGACAAGGCTGGGAGCCAGAGCCTGCCATCTGTGTCCTGACTGCGGTGGGCGGGGGGGGGGCGGCAGGGCTCAGCCTGAGCTTCTACCACATGGTGTAGCGGACTGGACTCTGTGTTAAGGGGCTGCAGGCCGGGCTTCCCAATTGATTGGGGCCTCAGGATGTGCTGCATAGTCAGGTGAGGCTGCAAGCTGCATCCGAAGGTTGGGTGGGCCTCATTTGGGCCTCATGATTTGGTTGGTCAATGGCTGTGCTGCACCATGCTGTTGGGCAAGGTCTGTGGTCAGGCACTTGGTTGGGTGGGCCTCCAGGAGTGTTCTGCAGTTTGGTGGCGGTGGCAACTCTACCGTGTTCATCCTGGGATTGTCATCTGTGCACTCCGGCTGGGTGGCGCTGTAGGTTATGCCACAGGATAAGGAGGGGGGCTTCCTGCTCCAGTGAGGCTGTCACTGTGTTCAGCAGTCGGGCAGGGCGGTCTGCTGGGCTCAGCAGCTGAGCAGTACCATAGGGTGGATTTGAGGCTGCCCAGGATCACTTTTGTAATTCCTCTGTTATGGGGGCCAGAGGCTGTGCTCAGCAGTCATCAGGGCTACTAGCTTGGCTTCCAGCCTGTGCGGGGCTAGACGATGGCTGTCCAGGTCTAACAGTGAGGCTTCCTAGTAAGGGAAGATTGGAGGCTATGTTCCACAGTTGGGTGGGGCTGTGAATTTGCTTTTTTTTTTTTTTTTTTTTT
>NW_021869234.1:0-825 GCF_006229205.1 Suricata suricatta | reverse complement strand
ATGTTTATTTTTGGAGCAAGTGGGGGCAGAGCATTAGAAGGGGACAGGATCAGAAGTGGGCTCTTCACTGAGCATGGCAAGCCCCCTGTGGGGCTTGAACTCATGAACCACAAGATCATAACCTGAGCAGAAGTTGGATGCTCAACCACCTGAGCTACCCAGGTGCCCTTCATTCAACAACACCTTCTACCTATTTTAGATAACTTGACGTTTTTTGAAGAGTCCAGTGTAATTTTATTTCTTTATTTAGGAATAATCCATTTCCCATTGGTTACATCATGAAGTAGGTAATATTAGCTTGTCTCATGATTAGTGAGTCTAAGTGTCTGTCAGTTTCCTCCATTGTTAAGGCATCCTTTCCCTTTGTAATTCATAAGTAATTTATGCAGCTGCTACTTTGAGATTGTATGAACACCCTAGTCCCCAAAAACCTTTGACCCGCAATTTTAGCACCCATGATCATCTTTACCTGAATGAGTTACTGCGCAAAATGGTAATTTTCTAGTTTTATCCTCCATTCACTGATAACTATTCATGTGATGTATTCTGTAAAGAAAACCCCTTCCTCAATAAAAATATCACTATGGATTCTGTTTCTCAATGTGTCATAATCTATGACTATTGCTTTTGCAGGCTTGAAATCGTGGCCAAAATTTGGCCAACAGGAGCTTTTTCAAGGTGCTCTGTGTCCTTTTGACATGACGCCATCAGTATTTGAGCATTTCCTTATTTTCTGACACAATGACATGTTCCAATCTAACCTTTACTTCCCTCTGGCCTAAAACTTGGAATCAGCCATTTTTTCCAAGGAAACAGTATTCTGTC
>NW_021869233.1:0-825 GCF_006229205.1 Suricata suricatta | reverse complement strand
TCCCTCCACAATTAATTACCAAGGCCTTTACATCAGGAAAGCCGTTGCCATTTGTCCAGATCTTTTCTACTTGGAAGTGGACACATATTCCCTCCTTTTCCTTGAACTTCTTTATTCTCTTAGTTCTGAAGATCTCAAGTCTGCTGATTCTTTTTTTTTCCCCACCTCAGCCAGTACCTTCTCCTACTACCCAGGGTCCCCTCATTTCCCAGTGAATGCAGTGAACCACAAAAAAATGCTAATTTATCTTCCCAAATACCACTCTGCTCTAGGTGCTGATCTAGTGAAGAATCAAGTAGAAAGAGAAACTTGGATATGAGCAGCCTGAGAAGGGGGGCTGTGGTTGAAGTCTCGGCTGGGAAACCAGACACCTGGGGCCCTGTGTCTGTTTTGTGCTCAGGGGCTGTGTCCTCCCAGAGTCACTGGGAAGTCACTGAACATGTCCTTCCCACCTCCAACCAGCTCCACTTCAAGATGAATGGCTGAGCTCAATGCCCCATGTAAGGAAGCACAGTCAGGGGTAGCATAATACATTTACAGTATCCTTTCCCTCGCAAGAGGTTGGGAAGGGAATAAGAGAGACAAGAGACTGTTTTCCCTGGCCATGCGGCTTGGGAAGCAGAGTTCTAGGGCATCACCACTGTGGCTTGGACCCTTTTCCTTCTCACCCTCCTCACTCATTGCCCTTGTGGGAGGAGACTGGGCCTCAGGACCTGGCAATGGGGTGGCCCAGGGCTCTTCCTTGCTCCCTTAATCCACTGACCTTCCTCACTCACACTCTGTCTCTCTCTCATCTGTCTTTAACATTTAACCTACTATGTGCCA
>NW_021869232.1:0-825 GCF_006229205.1 Suricata suricatta | reverse complement strand
GTCTCGTTTATTTACTGAGCAAAACAAATAATGCCTTTTTCCCCATCGATTTTACAAACCTGCCTCTCCACATTTGGGAAACGGCAGTAGGTCCCTGGAGCAAAGGGAGGAAGGTGTCCCCTCTGGGCCATCCCCCAACCCAGGTGTGTGGCTTCCTAGTTGCTGCCCTGGGCTTTGTAGAGAGGCCAGGCTGGCCGGAAGCAGTGCCCAGCCCCGCCTGGGCCGCTGCCGGGAGCCAAGGTCTGGGTCAGCCCCTGGGGGGGAAGCGTCTGGGGATTCTCTGCGCTCGTGTCCGTCTTACATAACGCGCCTTTTGTTGGCGTTGACCCTGCCCTGCCCCTCCATCCAGCCTCAGCCGTTCCTTTCCCATTGCCCAGGCCTGAGCTCTGGCCTCGCGTCTCCATCCTTCCTGTACCCATGGCCAGAGAGCAGAGTGGCCTTTCTAAACCCAAACTGGGCCGTGGTCCTCCCCCCACCCTCGCCTGAGGAATGAAGTTTAGACGTGAGGCTGGGAGGCTGGGAATCACTCACCACCCCCCTGCCAGCACCACTCCATTCTTTAGCAGGATTTCTCTCTTCTGTGTTTATTGTTCTACATTGCCGAGACCGTGACTCAATTTGTGTCTTGCTCCTTTCACTAAAGGGTTTATAATAAACATCTCTCCTGGTCTTCCTTTTTTTTTAAAAAATTTTTAAACATTTATTTATCTTTGAGAGAGAGTGCAAGGTGGGGGAAGGGCAGAGAGACGGAGACACAGAGACACAGACTCGGAAGTGGCTCCAGATTCTGAGCTGTCAGCCCAGAGCCGATGCGGCTTGAACCCG
>NW_021869231.1:0-825 GCF_006229205.1 Suricata suricatta | reverse complement strand
ATTTATTATTGAGACAAAGAGAAACAGAGCATGCGTAGGGGAGGGGTAGAGAGAGGAGACACAGAATCCAAAGCTGTCAGCACAAAGCCCAAATCAGGGCTCAAACCCAGGAACCATGAGATCATGACTTGAGCTGAAGTCAGATGCTCAACCTACTGAGCCACCCAGGTGCCCCTATGCCCTGCTTTATACAAATGAGACAAGGGAAGAAAGCTTTTCTTCCATCCACTTATTCTCAATTGTTCTGAGGTCAAAATAATCTTTATGTCAAAATGGCATATGTTGGGGTCGCATATTCTGCTATCCTTCAAGTCCAAAGAGAATGAAGAGATCTGGCAGAGTATGAACAGCTTTCTCTGTATAAAAGGCAAAACAGTTCCCTCTCTACGCAGCACATCACCTCACATGGTAAACCTCCGGAGGGTTTTCATACCGACTCACATTTTAATAATGAAAAGGCTTCACCTGACTTCCCACCTATCCTGACCATGGTGAAAGCCTCAAACCCAGACATGGCAAGATTTTCCTTTTCTCCATGTTCCCTACTTTCTGCCCACATCCTCTCGCAGCTCCTTCCCGGTGGATGGTGGATGGACCAGAGCAAAGCATCAGCATCTTCATAAAAATACAGGAGATTGTGCTGCAGGAGAGGAGCTACAGTGGTCAGAGAAAGGTCCCTTTGTTTTTAGCCACTCTACTCTGAAGACCCTTAAGGACCAAAGACTCTGCAGTAATCACAATAGACCCTGCCCCTACTCTTCACCTGGGGAGGGGGAGGGGATGAGAGGGACAGAAAGGACCTGGAAATAATAGTGAGGAAAGGAG
>NW_021869230.1:0-825 GCF_006229205.1 Suricata suricatta | reverse complement strand
TCAGTGAGGCCACTCCAGGGTCACCCCTTCCAGGGTAGGCCCCCTTATCACAAGGACTGCCAACAAATTCTCCAAGCAACATCAATTTTAATCAGCCTTTATAATAAACACACTCGGCAGAACTTGCTCATTCAGTCTGTTTGGCTTGTACGCACGTATTCAGGCCCAGGGCTGTGCATGAGGTCTCTAGAAAACAAAATTAGCAACTCTACTGTGAATGACCGTCTTTGCACGGTAAGAAACGCGTCCTTGAGTATTGTCACCGAAATTCTGGCTTCCTGTGACTCTGCCACAAGTGAAAGAAACAGAAGGGATGTTAACTTTTGCCTCCAACCACAGAAAATTCCAGATCGTACTTCACTGGAAATTGTGTCATGAGTAGAATGCAAAGAAAGGCTTATATCTGAATTAACAAACTCGCTTCTCCGTCACAATTTCTGTCTTCCTTGGGGAATGTTTCTTTAATCTCAGATATTATTCGCCCTTTAGGAATAAAGTAGAAAGCTTTTCTTCCCTCGGGGATAGTGATCGAAGCAAATCTTGGCATTCACGAAGGGAAGCGTGTTTAGTCCCTGCCTGTGTCAAGTAGGTGCTTGTTCTGAGCTCGTACTGGAATTTAAACTGTTCCTGGCCGGGCTGCTGAAAGTCTGCTTGTTGAAAATTTAACAAAATTGAAAACCCTGAAAAATAACGTCTGACTGGTGTCTGTTCATAGAAACCATGTGATGATGGTTGAGCGCCAGCCTTCCAGATTAGCCCTGGTGGTCTCTGCACCCAGGGACGAGGGAGTGCTTAGATTGGTCATGTTCTCACGGTTCATGAGTT
>NW_021869229.1:0-825 GCF_006229205.1 Suricata suricatta | reverse complement strand
CTCTCAGATGTCAGGCATGTCTCTACGATGAGCAAGAGTATAGATGACTGGCTGGATACAATGTCATTAATACATTGAAACAATGTAAGAAATTCCTCTTGCATTGATTGTCTCTGTGTACAAGCATATAAGGAGGCTCCTAGTTATAATCTACCTGCCCGAGAGTTGAGTTAATAAACACATTATTTAATCTAGAAACATGACAGAGAAAGTTTCAGGATTCAAAGGCTATATGTTAAGTTTAAAATGAAGACAACATGAGTGTGCTCCAGATAGAAAGTTGATTGGTGGGGCTGACAGAGGGGACGATTAGAAATGTTTTAGAATAGAAATAATGAAATAAATAGTAGCTGTCTCATAATCTCCAAACATAATTGCTGCTTATTTGTGTTACTAGACCCATGTGAAATATTAACACTCCCCTAGCTGATAAATGGCCCACAGCAAATATGGTACTCATTTAATTCACACAGTTTCATTGATACAAGTGTTCTATTAAAAGGCCTCATTATGGAGTCTTAATTATATCTTAAAATTCCATTAAAACCTTGGCAAACTGGCAGATTGTTTAAGTCAGTAGGGGGCTCCCTGCAAAATTCACCTCTTTGCTTTTTTGCTTAACTTCTGGGGCCACAAAGTTTGGTGGATGGGAGAGGATATAGGCATGTTTAGAATAAAGGAGAAAGATGTATGCCCATTGTTAAATCTATAGAAATTGCAACGGTGCTATTCATACAATCTCTTTTAGAAATCTGCTTCTGGGGAGGGAATGGTGAAAAGATTAAATCTTGAGGATTTGGGCCAGAAATGAAAAAGCACAAAAAC
>NW_021869228.1:0-825 GCF_006229205.1 Suricata suricatta | reverse complement strand
AGGAGGCAGAAGACTGTCCTGTCCCCAACCTCTCACAGGAAGTTGGAGCCTGTCCCAGGAAGCCAACATCTCTTTCCATCCTGTCCCAGAAAGTCAGAACTTCTTTCCATCTTGTCATAGGAAGTTAGGAGCTCTCATCATCCTGTCCCAGGAAGTTAGCGTGTGCCACGGGAAGTCAGAGCTACTTTCCATCCTGTCCCAGGAAGTTAGGAGCGATCATCACCCTATCCTAGAAGTTAGACCCTCTTTCCATCCTGTCCCAGGAAGTTAGAGCCCATCTCCGTCTTCCAAGCCCCGGCTGTCCCTGTGGACACGCAGGAAACTGGGCCTGGAGCACGAGACCCGGTGAGGGGGTGGGCAGCAGCCCTCCCTGCCCCAGCCCCAAGCTGGCTTCCTCACTCTGTGACCTGGGGAAGGCCCCCAACTCTTCTGGGCTCAGTTTCCTCATCCGAAGAACGGCACTCAGCCCCCTCTCAGTGCAGTTATAGGGATCGCACTAGAGAATGCTTGGTGCTGAGTGGCCAAGCGCTCGAACCACTGGTGGTGGAGGTGATCACTTCCGGGGTCATCTCCGTGCCTCACCCAAGAGCCCTGTAGGGCCTTGACGGCCACCTGGGTGAGGGGTTGGGCTCCCAGATGACACTCAGAGGGCAGGGCGCGCCTGGTGAGTGTGGCCCGGCGGGGGGAGGGGGGCCAGTCAGAGGGGACACACACCCAGTCCCGGCACAGCCCTAGGCCCCGGCCACCCAGCACCCCGAGGGTGTTGGAAGAGGCTATGCCCGAGTCAGCGGCCCGGAGGTCCACGGCGCCCCCCGCAGGTGAGTG
>NW_021869227.1:0-825 GCF_006229205.1 Suricata suricatta | reverse complement strand
GTGAGTCCTCACCAGCATTCTGATTTAATCTAATGACATTGATATCAAAATATGCCACTCAGATCCACAGAAGGTGTATATAATAACTATATTTGAATTGTTTTTTTTGTGTGTGCGCGTGTGTGTGTAGAATGGGAAAATAAAATTGTTGTGTAACTTGAACCTATCGGAAGACTTCTGGGTGTTTTGTTTTGTATTTTGGATTGTGTTCTCCACCCACTTCCCCCACCTCCAAAACTATCTCATGCTGCTCCATGATCGAGCCTCAGACAAGCCAAAGCCAGCCAAAGCCAGTTGGCAGTGTGACTGGAGTCCTTGGTGTGGGAATGGCTCTCTTCCACCACCTTCAGGGAAACATGGGAAGGACGGTATGGAAGGCACGAAGGCACGTGAACTTGAGTAGGAGTTGTGTGTACTTTTTGGCACCTCTACAAGAATTAGGAAAAAATTACATTTGCCCACACTCTACTATGACACCCATCAGCAACATGTAACTCTTTATTGTAAAGAAAAAATGTAGAGATCTCTTAGAATTTAGTAGGCTGTTACTTCTAAAATATGAGCTGCCTATTTCTAAAGAGCTTACAGCCAATGGGATAAAATGGCGTTTATCTTCCTGGACAGGAAATACAGGCGGAATTGGGTCACCGACGCCTGCCTCATTCCTTGTTACCCTCCCGAGGAGCAGGAGCTCATCAGACATGCGGGCTCTGGGGCCCCACCACAGGCCTCCTGAATCAGAATCTTCATCCTCCTGGGAGTAGCCAGTGATTCAGATGCACACGTATTACTCGAGAAACATTACTCTCAGGGGAAGAATTTCTC
>NW_021869226.1:0-1672 GCF_006229205.1 Suricata suricatta | reverse complement strand
GATCTCTTCTGCAGTGAGAGGGGGATTCAGGGTCTTCCCTGGGTGCAGTTTGGATGGGGTAGGGGCGGAGGGCACAGGGGCTGGCATGCAGGGGGCGATAGAATGTTCTGGAAGAGAAGTGGGGGGCCCCAGATGCCCGTTCCTCCCTCTCTCACTGCCCCCATCATGGCCCCCATGATTCATCAGGTGCCCTTTGGCACAGAGGCACTGAAGGGCTCTGCTGAGGGGATCATGGCCCCCGGGGGTGGGGTGCTGCAGGGGATTCCCTCTTCCTGCACTGGCTCTTGTGTGACCTCCCCATGCTCTGCACTCCCCAAATTCTTTAAGGGCGTCTGGTAAGACATGTCATTTCTCCCCTGGGAAGTGAGGCTCGAGAGGGGCTGGGACCTGCCCAAAGTCACACAGCAGGTTGGAGCAGGTGCAGGGTGACAGCCTGGGTCTCCTGACCCTGATCTGGAACTTTCCTTGATGCCGGTGATCAGGACTGCAGGGCTGGTGGGCAGCTGGCATGGGGCCATGTGGCCGCAGGGATCCGGTGTCAGTGCTGAGAGGTCCTTGCTGCCAAGTGGCTGCTTTTGTCTCAAGTCCGGCTTTTATCTCTCTGAGTGGTTCCAATTTCAGGACTTTTTTGGTTTGTTTTGTTATCTGTGTTTTTAGTCTCTTCTTTCCCTGTGCTTTCTCTCCGGGTAATCTGAGGCTTGCAGGCAGCTAAGTACGACGTGTACATTCAAATGAAATGCAATAAAAAATAATCGAACGTGTTTCTTTCATGTCTGAGCAGCGGATTAATTTTCTGGCACATCCTATTTCCTCTTTATTCCCTCTGTTTTTTGTCTGAGATTTTTCCTCCCGTTTTTAGAATCTCCAGGATTTGAACGGCCCCGTGGTCTCTGCTCATTAGAGAGACACAGATGGTCTTAACTTTATAGCCCAAGTCCCTGAGATCAATCGGCGATACTTCTGGGGCCAAGGAGAGGGACCTGCAGGTGTCTTGCAGGCAGGGGGGCAGGGGGAGGGGTGCTGCCTGCCCCAGGCAGGGGGAGGGCGGGGCCTCCGCTGCGATGAACATGGAGAGTGTCCATGGGAAGGGCCGGGGGTCTCCTGTGGATGCCCCTGTCACATAGGCAGGGACCCTCCCCGCAGACACACTGTCCCTGCATGTGCACTGGGAAAAGGCAGGTCCTTCTTCGTGGCTCCAGCACTGAGCCTGCCTGTTTGTAATCCTGGCTTTCAGCCAAAGCGGCCGTCGTGGGTCCCCGGGAGTGGCAGGATCGGCAGGGACTGGACGTGGCCATGACGCGTGGGCTCAGCCCGGGAGCAAGGCAGGAGGCATGGAATGAAGGCAGGAGGAAGGGCTCTCCTCCCCGGTTTTCTCGCCGCAGGACCTTGGGTGAGTGACCCAACCTCCTGAGCCTCATGTCCCATCTGGAGTATGGGTGCATGTATGAGCACAGTACTAGGATGGTAGAGAGGGTGAAGTGAAACAACACCTAAGCCATCAGTTCCGGGGTAAATGGGGGCAGGACTGGTTGTCGCCCACGCTCTCCACCCCCATCCATCCCGCCCACTGTGCGAGCTGCCATGGGCCAGGCTGAGTGCCCAGAGTCAGGGGAGAAGAGGAAAGCCTCCAGCTGCCTCCAGTGGCGCAGGCCCAGTGGTGACACTGAAACAT
>NW_021869225.1:0-825 GCF_006229205.1 Suricata suricatta | reverse complement strand
CACTCACCTGCGGGGGGCGCCGTGGACCTCCGGGCCGCTGACTCGGGCATAGCCTCTTCCAACACCCTCGGGGTGCTGGGTGGCCGGGGCCTAGGGCTGTGCCGGGACTGGGTGTGTGTCCCCTCTGACTGGCCCCCCTCCCCCCGCCGGGCCACACTCACCAGGCGCGCCCTGCCCTCTGAGTGTCATCTGGGAGCCCGACCCCTCACCCAGGTGGCCATCAAGGCCCTACAGGGCTCTTGGGTGAGGCACGGAGATGACCCCGGAAGTGATCACCTCCACCACCAGTGGTTCGAGCGCTTGGCCACTCAGCACCAAGCATTCTCTAGTGCGATCCCTATAACTGCACTGAGAGGGGGCTGAGTGCCGTTCTTCGGATGAGGAAACTGAGCCCAGAAGAGTTGGGGGCCTTCCCCAGGTCACAGAGTGAGGAAACCAGCTTGGGGCTGGGGCAGGGAGGGCTGCTGCCCACCCCCTCACCGGGTCTCGTGCTCCAGGCCCAGTTTCCTGCGTGTCCACAGGGACAGCCGGGGCTTGGAAGACGGAGATGGGCTCTAACTTCCTGGGACAGGATGGAAAGAGGGTCTAACTTCTAGGATAGGGTGATGATCGCTCCTAACTTCCTGGGACAGGATGGAAAGTAGCTCTGACTTCCCGTGGCACACGCTAACTTCCTGGGACAGGATGATGAGAGCTCCTAACTTCCTATGACAAGATGGAAAGAAGTTCTGACTTCCTGGGACAGGATGGAAAGAGATGTTGGCTTCCTGGGACAGGCTCCAACTTCCTGTGAGAGGTTGGGGACAGGACAGTCTTCTGCCTCCT
>NW_021869224.1:0-825 GCF_006229205.1 Suricata suricatta | reverse complement strand
CTCAGCTCTCTCTCAGGAGATCCTGGTTCTGAGAGCAAGGGTTGGGGGATATCACTTTGTAGCTGAGGGCATTCTCACACGTCCCAGATTTTACCAAGATCTGCTGTCCACCTAACAATTTAGAGAATATTTTTGCAAACTATTGCTGATTCTCACCCTGTATCACATCTGGAACAACAGGTTTCGTGATTTAATTCTCTATTAAATGTACCAGGATGTCCTTTGGCTTGTGTTTAAATTGCCCCTGAAGTGTCTAGGGTGCAGTTTGCTGTGGTTCTGGCCTTCAGAGCCCAGGCCTCTTCTGTTCACTTGAACACACTTGCAAGATATTTGGCCTTTGAATCCTTTTCTTCTAGGCTTCTTAATCTCAGATGGCCAAGTATGTCTGCTGTGCGGGCCAGCCAAGGAGGCCACGTAGCAAGGATGGAGTGAGTTGGCCTGGGGCCTCATCCCAGAGATGCTGTCACAGTGGGCCACCTAGAGCCCAGCAGGCAGACCTGATGAGAGCTGGGCATTGCCTGTGACTTGCGATAGGCCTTTTTACCCAGTAGGAGGCTCTGAAATGGGGTGCCCAGGAGAGGGCTTACTTTGCCACTGGTTTAGCGTGTACAGCTGATCTCTGTTCATTTCCTGAATGCCCCTCCTGTGCCTCGCTTCTGCTTAGAGTGTGCCTAGGGCTGGAATTAGGAGGGAGAGGAGGGGGAGGTGGTGGTGACACTATCTTTGCCTGTAGGCAGCTTATAATCTCCCTGAGATGGCTGCTTCACGCTGGCAGCTGGTCCTGTGGCAGAGGAGGAGCTCTGTGAGTACTCATCAGAAGGAGAA
>NW_021869223.1:0-825 GCF_006229205.1 Suricata suricatta | reverse complement strand
TGCGCTACATTCTTGCTAGCTTGAGCAAACATTACTTGGCCCTTAAGTACCATGAAAAACACCATCTTATGCTGTTTTCCCTTCAAAGCCTAAAGTCTGAGAAAACTGCAGTCACTGCAGGAATTACAGAGACAAGTAGTTAGATATTTAGACCAATTTACTTTCATTTGGTTGTACAAAGTGTTGAAAAAACAACAGCTAAAATAACCAAGAGAGTGGTCACTAAATAGAGGAACAATTTATCTAATTCAATAGCAAAACAGATACTGTAGATAGGGAAATAACAGTGATTCATAGACAGGAGACTACAAACTTACAAGTAGAACATGACATGTTTTTGTGTTGTTTATATCAAAACAAGCCTAATTTCTTTCAGAAGGTAACTTGCAAACTTGATGCGGTTCTAGTCAACTTTAGACTCTTGAAACCCAATGTTTCTGCCCTTGACAGCAAGAAAAATTGAGTTCCATCTCGGCTAGTTCACTCTACAGTTTGTTCCACTGTAGGATATGGTGTTCAGGTGCCTTCTTTCATATATCAATCATCCAGAGTGAAAGAGATTTAAGAAATCTTGAAAATAATAATCTCATTTTTTATACCCTGTGACGTCTCTACTCCTAGACTTATCTTTTTAAAGATACAAAGATTTGAACAATATTTTATGATAACAGATGATAGCTATACTTGGGGCAAGCATAGCATAACATACAGACTTGTTTAACCACAGTGCCGTACACTTGAAACTATTGCAACATTGTGTGTCTTCTCTTCTTCAACTAAAAAATTAAAATAATTAAAAATAAAGATACAAAGATTGTTTCCTAA
>NW_021869222.1:0-825 GCF_006229205.1 Suricata suricatta | reverse complement strand
TATTCACTTGCCTCACTTGAACATGAAGCCTAGATAGCAGGCTCACCTAGCTGCAGAGAACAGCCAGTGACAACCCTCCCCCAACTTCAAACATGGGCAGGGACCTCGCACGACTGGAGACTCCAATAGCAAGCTGTGCCTTCCCACAAATGCTACCGGTAAACCAGTCTAGTGTCCCAACTTAAGCAGACTGGCGACACACTTTCCCTGCCAAAATGAACCTCTAAGGTCTGGAAGAGGGACTACTCACTCAGGCATGCAGATGCCAGTGCAAGGATCATAAAGAACCAAGTAAACATGATAACACCAAAGGAAACTAATAAAACTTTGATAGCTGATATGGAAGTAATGGAATTCTATGGATTTCTGACAAATAATTCAGAATAATCCTCTTAATGATGTACAGTGAACTATAAGAACATATAAACAGACAATTAAGTAAAATTAGGAAGATAATTCATGAACAAAATGAGAAATTCAACAAAAAATAGAAACCATAAAAATAAAGAAAACAAAAATCCTAGAAATAAACAATACAATGACTGAACTAAAGAATTCAATAGAGAGTAGTAGTAGACTGACCAAGCAATAGAATCCGTGAACTCAATGACAAGTTATTTGAAGCTATACAGAGGAGTAAAATGAAAAACAAACAAACAAACAAAAGAACAAAATAAAGTGAAGACAGTCTATGGTACTTATGAGACAGCATCAAGGAAAATAATATGTGCATTGTGATGATACCAGGAGAAGGAAAAGGACCAAAAAGTCTCTTTGAAAATATAATGGCTGAAAATGTCCCAAATGTGGTGGGGGAGAAATGGA
>NW_021869221.1:0-825 GCF_006229205.1 Suricata suricatta | reverse complement strand
ATTCATAGCATTAAATGTCTCAAGCTTTCTTTATAAGAACCTAGCAAAAGAAGAGAAAAAGCCAAAAGCAAGCAGAAAGGACATAATGAAAATCAGTGAAATTAAACACCAATAACAACAGAGAAAACCACTGAAATAAAGAGGTGATTTGTTGAAAAGATAAACAAAATTGACAAACCTCTAGCAAGACTGACAAAGAAAAAAAGAGAGAAGACGCAGATGACCAATATCAGGAATGAAACGGAATATACTAGAGAACCTCCAGATATCAAGAGAATGATAAAGGAATGCCGTGAGCAATTATACACACATAGACGTGGCAACTGAGATGAAATGGACCAATTTCTAGAAAAATATGACCTACAACAACAACTCACCCAATATCAAACAGACCATTTTAATGGCCTTATAAGGCTATCTACTAAAGGAATTGACTAAAGCCCCCCAGTCCCCAATCTCCAGTTCCCAATGGTTTCACTGGAGAATTCTAAACTTTTAAAGCAGAATTAACACCAATTTTATACAATCTCTTCCAGAATATAGAAGAGGGAGCATTTCCCATTTCCCATTTTATTTTGTGAAACTGGTATTATCCTGATACCAAAACTAGACAAAGTCAGTACTTCATGAATATATAAAAAAAACTTAACAAAATATTAGCAAATAGAAGTTAGCACTATATAAAAAGAATTCCACATCATCACCAAATGGAGTTCATTCCAAAGGTAAAAGTTTCAGTATTTGAAAATAAGTCAATAATAATCTGCTTCACAGACTAAAAGAGAAAAATCACACATATCAATTGATGAGGAAAAACTATTAGAA
>NW_021869220.1:0-825 GCF_006229205.1 Suricata suricatta | reverse complement strand
TAGTTCTACTTGGTTGTGGTAAGATGTCATTCCATTTGACTGTTCTCATTTTGTTTTATCATTTGACTATTCTTCCAAATGGATTTTACTATAGGAAGAAGTTAGGAAGTTTCAAAGAAAATTTGTATTTAAAGTAACACAAAACTATTTTTTTAAATTTAAATTTGTGGCTTCCTGATGAACATAAAAAAGGAAGTATGGGATAGTCATGCATCCTAGCAATCTGTGTCTGTTAATTAAGGGAAAAGCTTTTCAGACACTTTTCTGTCAACAAATGTGTGGGCAACACACTTTCTACCTTTGGTAGTTAGAACCTTGCTTTCCCCTTTCTTCAACTTTTCTTACCCTTAGTGTTCACATATTCCATCTCCTTCGGTTACCTTTATTAAACTCATTGTCAGGAAAGCTTGAGATGCTCATTTATACTAGAGTGTCAAAGGTTGATATCTTTTGTAAGCATGATCTCACTTAAAGACACTGGCATTTTACCAGGAATCAGTAGCTGAAGTCAAAGGAGGTTCACGAAGGGTAAGATGGGGTGGGTAGAAAGTTTACCTGGACCACAGCCTTCTGAAGTCCACCCCGGAGACGTTCATGGTGGACGTAAGTGCCTGGCTGGTCTGTCTGTACAGATCTGGCAGGCACAGCACTGGCTAGCACATGGACACCTTCCCTGCGGCACTTGGCAGGTACTCAGATACACTCACAAGGGTGTGCCGAGCGGTGCTGGGAGCAGCTTCCATTTCCCAAACACTTTCCGAAGCTTTGAGTTCCGGGGATTCGTGTTGAGAGTGCTTACTGCCTTTCTGGAGCCTCTGCTTCTCA
>NW_021869219.1:0-825 GCF_006229205.1 Suricata suricatta | reverse complement strand
TCAGTTTATAAGTAGAAAACAATTACTCAGAGAATCGAAATGATCTGACTAAAGTCAGAGTTAGAAAAATAGGAAAGCCTGGATTTCACCTTCATCTGTCTAACTCCAGCTTCTAATCTCCTAGCCTCGATGTGCTGTGATGATGAATTCAGCAGTATTCTCTGAATCTGAAACAGTCTTACCCTGTTCCCCTACTGCACTCAGTGAACTTGTCTTCTCCCTAGAATGGGGGTGTGGCCATTGTCCTTAGAGCTTTTCTTGCTTAAAATAGTCTTCTATTTAAATCTTAGTCTATTTTCCTTTTGTAAAGTTTGGTATTTAATATATATCTATATATAATGCATATTATATATATAATTATGTAAATATAAATATTTACTTGTTTATGCTGCCAAGTTCTGAAATTTCTTAAGACCTTCCATCCATGGGAAGTTTTGAAAATAATTCATTCTCTTAATAAGAAGAGTGGGTATCCTTTCTCCTCAGATAGCTACCTTCAGTAATGTTTTATTTAGATGAACCACTGAAGGAGAAAAATAGGAACTGTTGTGAAAATGCAACACAATAATACGTGTAAAAGATAAATCATAGTGCCCGGTACACAGGGGGTATTCTGTAAGCTCCATTGCATGCTACCCTAATGCTTCCTCATAGAGTGCTCCAGAAAGGTCTGAGGCTCTCCTACTATAAGGAATGTCTTGCTTGAGTTATTCTGAGCAGTAAGAACAAGAGACACTGAGATTCTCCATGCCAATTTTATGGACAAGTAGAGAAATATGCCGTTAGCGTATTCCAGAAAACCCAGGAATTATCTTTTGACATTTC
>NW_021869218.1:0-825 GCF_006229205.1 Suricata suricatta | reverse complement strand
GCTTGAATTGTAGCTCCCTAGGCTCACCTTCTCATCAGACCATTCTCCACAATGACAGCAGGCTGCCTTATAAAAAAGTAAATCTTCAGAAAATGCCAGTTCCATGACTGAATAAACAAACTCATGACTGAAAGATCATTTGGGAGAATATTAGAATTTTAACTTTTTTTAATGTCAATTTATTTTTGAATGAAAGAGAGTGTGAGTGGGAGAGGGGCAGAGTGGGAGACACAGAATTGGAAGCAGGCTCCAGGCTTTGAGTTGTCAGTACAGAGCCAGATGAGGGGCTCTCACGAGCGGTGAGATCATGACCTGAGCTGAAGTTGGACGCTTAACCGACTGAGCCACCCAAGCACCCCTAGAATTTTTTAAATGGAAGGAATTTGGAAATTATTGAGCTCATTCTACAAACTGGACAAATGAAACTAAAAATCCAGAAGGTTAATTTAACTTGAAACATTACACTGATATTTCTAGTTCATAGTTTCCACCAAAACTATCACAAAATTGTGGGTGTAACATCATCTTCTCAAACTTAACGGATCATATTATTTTCAAGATTCTAGAATTTCTTTTGTGCACTGTTATCTGAAATGATGAATAGACTTTGGACATCCATTTTTCTTCTAAGAGAGGTTTTGATCTTCATGGTTTTCATTTAATGAGCTTCAGTCAGTGACAACATTAAACAAAAACTATTCCAAGTTTGTTGTCTACCAGTTACACCCACTACTGGCCTACACCAAGGTAGGCACAGCATTAAGAGCATGGGTTCTGGAGCCAGACTGTATGAATCTGAATGATGGTTCTGGCACTTTCTACCTG
>NW_021869217.1:0-825 GCF_006229205.1 Suricata suricatta | reverse complement strand
GGGAATTACTTTTTGGAGGTAGTAAAAGAGGTGCCAATTTATTATTAACATGATGTTTTACTTTCTAAACTTTATTTATGAACATATATAATTTTAAAATAAAATACATAGTGCTGATAAAAGTAAAAATTACATATTTGAGAAAGCATAATTAAGCAAAGGCAGCATAGAGTTTGGAATCGGGCCTGCATTCATCTCCTAACTTGCACTAAATAGCTGGAAGAAAGATAATATGATAATATCCCTCTTCTTTTAGGACACCGGTGCCTAGAGAGGGACTTTCCTGACTCACCCTGCAGCCCTGTGCTCACACTCTCACCTGCTCCCCTCCCTCCCTGCTGTAGGAACTCAGGCCTGAAAGATTCAGGTCAGGCTGCCACCCTGCTCGCAGTTGTGCATTCTCTCAGTAACTGCCAAGTGTCACTTCCCCCTAATGACACAGGTATATGCTATGGTAGCCCGTGATGAACCCTATTCTCCTATCCTTTGGCCCCGGAACCTTTTTGAAAGGTAAATATGTATTCTGTGGATCCCAAGTGTTGCTTTCAGACTGAAGTCTCCCTGGGCAACGTCCACCAGGTCCACCCTCAGCCCTCGCCGTTGTCCAATCAGAAGCCTCCGAGCCTTTCCCAGCTTTTCTTGCTTTGCCCATCTTACAATAATAAACCAGGGGATGCATACCTTTGTCTCAAGATATGGCATCTCATAACCATGTCCATGATCTTATATGGGAGCAAGCAGGATACACAGACTCACTGTTGAAGCATGAGGCAGTTATATCTCTTTACAGTGATTCTAGAAACTGCTAGAGAATGATAAGCCCAG
>NW_021869216.1:0-825 GCF_006229205.1 Suricata suricatta | reverse complement strand
TTTTAACTATGTGACCTTGAGGAGATTAATTCATCTCTTTGTTTGGGTTTCCCCATATGTAAAATGAGGACAACTACTTTATTCATTGGACTTTTGTGAGGACTAAAATAGTTGATGTATGTGAAGCATTTAACATAATGTCTGGCCCCATGATAAGTGCTCACTGTGTGTGTGTGTGTGTGTGTGTGTGTGCGCGTGCGCACGCGTGTGCATGTGTGTGTGCGAATGACAGGATGATGCATAAGTTGGAGATACGGTTTCTGATGATGGATTGGGTACCTTAGTATTTTAGGTGGAACATACTTGTAGAGCTGTCCTGTATTCAACTGGAAGTGCACATCTAGAGTCTGTGAGAGGCTAGGGCTGGAGACAGAGATGGGGAAGCTATGGGAGTAGGTTAGATCAGGGAGGACGAAACTGCTGTGGGAGAAGTGAGGACTGAGGACGGAACCTTGGGACTGTTTCTGTAGGAGGAAGAGGAAGTAGTTTTGGTACGAGAAGCTGAATTGAATAGTCTATAAGGTAGGAGGAGAACTGGGAGAGTATTGAGTCATGAGTGCCACAGAAAACGTTCTAAGAAGCAGAAAAGTAGTTACTAGCATCAGATGCTATAGAAAAACATCATAATTGAGATGTTGCTCTTAGATTTACCAATTAGGTAGTCATTGGAAATCAGGTAGAACACAGTTTAATGTAGTGGTGGGAACAGTTTCTTAGTGCTTAGTAACAATAATGATGTAATAGTGCATCAGTATTAAAGGGGAAATGAAGAGTAAATTGTGCTATGAAGTCTTGTCCATGAAAATTGTCTAGCTTAATAACAGA
>NW_021869215.1:0-1673 GCF_006229205.1 Suricata suricatta | reverse complement strand
GCAATACTACAACTGGTTATGAACTAATTAGTTATCAAACTAGAAAAATGGGTGTTTGCAAAACTAAGATTCTTAATTTGAAAACTGGACTTCTTCTCTTCATCACAACTGGCTTAACACTCTTTTCTAAAATATTTTCTCAAATGTCAAATAAATGAATTTATTATCCAGTCTTATATGATCACACTATATTTGTAGTCTATTATGCAGCCAACATGGGTCTGAATTTTGAAATGGGCGTGCCTTGGTATATAGTAATTAAACGATGATTAAGGCAATTTAGATGAGTATCTCCTAGTGTTTAACTGGAAGGTAATAATAGTGTTAGTCACCGTGTATGTTAAGCACACCAAATTGCTTAATGAAGTATCTTTATTAATACATGAACATTGACAACTATAATTTAGTAAAATTCAATCCTAAAAAATTATATAAATTAAGTCACAACCTCTCCAAATGGAGACCATCATTTTGTACTATATATAGGATTTCCCACCCCCGAAAAGGTTATATGCTTCAGATAATCTATTGATTATTCCTTCTACTTTCTATGACCTAAGTTACCATAGACTAAATTCCAATCCCCAGTGCCCTGAGCTTATTTGTGTACATGGATAAGGTGGGTAGGGGAGAAGCAAAGGTCTATTTCTAAACACCTTCCATTTACTTATTTGCTTTTAAGTAGAGGATATCCCATTGTCTATTTTCTAAATAAATGGTTTCTCATCTTGTATCTGTTGTCCATAGAGTCCAGACATACAACACACTTTTATTACACCTACTCATACCCAACTGGGGTGAGGGGTTATAATTACCATGCGAGATGTGCCTCCATGCCTACTCAGCCACCACAATTTAAAGTTTTTCTTACATGATAGTTATTATATATCTATATATTTACAAAGTCCATCATTGTTTAAAGGCATTAAGCATTTAAGAATGGAAATCCCCTAATAACAAAATGTGCTTTTCATCAATTTTATCCTCTGACTTTCCAATGCAGACTGTGTCTAATCATGTCCACTTAGAGCTAAAGCCTTTGTTCCATCTAATTTTCACCAGACTGAAATAAAATAAAAAGGCAGCCATTGTCTCTTTTTCTCTGATTGGCCAGGAAAAACCTATTTCATACTATGATTTATAGTTCATGTCTTCAGGTAGCCAGTTCTGTAAGCTAAACCATATACACATTATACTCTAGGCTTGTAAAAGACTAAAGTGTGAAGAGGAGGGAGAAAAAGAGAGAATCATCATTTAAACTCTAAATGAAATAGAATTTGATCTTATGTCATAGTCATCAAATGATAATAGACTGATGTCCAATAATCTGTCTCCTACTTTCAAGACTTTTGTAGGGAAAAAATTGTTTCTATGAGCTTAAAGCACTTTATAAAATCTGTGTTCACATATTCCCTTGATAGCCATACTGAACTGTGCTGTATGAGTAGAAGTCCTTCATCAGGTTTCAGTTATTTGTACTTTGGTTCATACAAGTACAATTTTTTAAACAAAAATTCTTCACATGGGGGCACCTGGGTGGCTCAGTTGGTTGAATGTCCAGCTCTTGATTTCTGCTCAGATCATTATCTCATGGTTGTGAGACTGAGTCCCATGTAGGATTCTATGCTGACAGTGAAAAGCCTGCTTGGGATTGTCCCTCTCCCCTCTCTCTG
>NW_021869214.1:10629-14400 GCF_006229205.1 Suricata suricatta | reverse complement strand
CAGGTCCCACTAATGGGGAAACGACGTGCACACACGACCAGTCCCACAGATTGTGACATGTCGTCCCACACGACAAGACCCACAGGTGGGACATGACGCCCCCACACAGGTTACACAGGTGAGGACACGACATCCCACACGATAAGTCCCACAGATGGGACAAACGTCCGCACATGAGAAGTTCCACAGATGGGGACACAAAGCCCTTCCAGGACAAGTCCCATAGATGGGCACACGGCGCCCACACACGAAACGTCCCAGGGATGAGACACACTGTCCCCACACGACAAATGCCACAGATGGGGACACGAAGTCCCCACACATCAAGTCCCACAGATGGGACACAATGTCCCCGCACAATTATTCCCACAGATGGAGACACGACATGCCCACATGACAGGTCCAACAGATGAGGACACGACATGCCCACATGACAGTTCCCACAGATGAGGACATGACATCCCACATGATAAGTTCCAAAGATTGGGACACGTAGTGGCCACATAACAAGTTCCACAGGTGGGACATGATGCCCTCCCATGATGATTCCCACAGATGGGACACAACGCCCCACACGACAAGTGCCACATCTGAGAAACGACCCCTTCAAACGACATGGCCCACAGATGGGAGATGCACCACATGACAAGTACCAACAAATGACACAATGCCCCCACATGACAAGTTCCACAATTAGGCTTGGTGTCCCTTCACAACTATTCCCACATATGGGGACATGACTTGCCCACATGACAGTTTGCACAGATGGGGACACAACGGGCCCACAAGACAAGTCCCAAAGTCGTGAACACGACATTTGACACGACAAGTCCCACAAATGGGGACACAACGTTCACACATGTCAAGTGATACATATGGGACATGACGCCTCCACGTGACATGTCCCACAGATGTGGACTCGATGGTTCACATGGCAAGTTCGACAAATGGGACAGCACGCACCACACAAGTCCCACAGATGAGGACACGATGTCCTCACACTACATGACCCACAGGAGGGGCCACGACCTCACACACAACAAGTCCCACAGATGAGCACAAGATGCCCTCACACGACACATACCACAGATGAGACTCCATGTGCGCAAACGACAAGGGCCACAGATGGGGACACGACATCCTGACACATCAAGTCAACAGATGGGACATGACGCTACACAGGAAAGGTCCCACCAGATGTAGACAGGACATCCCTACACCATAAGACCCACAGATGGGACTCATTGGCCCACATGCCTAATTCCCCAGATGGGAACATGACGTCCCCACATGACAAGTCCCACCGATGGGACATGACGTCCCACACAAGTCCCACGTATGGGGACACAAGGTCCCCTCATGACAAGTCACATAGATGGGGACACCACGTCCACACACAACAGCTTCCACAGATTGGACATGACATCCCACACAACAAGTCCCACAGATGGGGACATGACATGCCCACACGACAAGTACCATAGTTGGGGACAAAACATCCCCACATGAAAAGTCACACATATGGAACAGATGCCCACACAACAAGTCCCACAATGTGACAACGCCCAACACGAAGAGCCCCACTGATGGCACACAACATCCTGACACAAATTGCCCCAAGGATGAGACATGATTTCCCCACACGACAAGTCCTTCAGATGGGACAAGACATCCCCGCACAACTATTTTCACAGATGGGTAAACGACGTACCCACATGACAGGTCTCACATATGGGGACATGACGTACCCACACAATTCCCACAGATGGGGAAACGATGTCCCCACATGACAAGGACCACTGATGAGGACACGAAGTCACCACATATCAAGTCCCACAGATGGGGACACAACTGTTCCACACGACAAGTCCCAAAGATGGGACGTGATGTCCCCACACAACAAGTCCCACAGATGGAACACTACACCACACAGGACAAGTCCCACCAGATGAAGACAGGACATCCCCACACGACAAGTCCCACAGCTGGGACAGGACATCCCACATGACAAGTCCCAATTATAAGGACACAACGCCCCCAATGACAAGTCCCAATGGTGGGGACACAAAGTCCCCACATATCAAGACCCACAGATGCAGACACGACGGTCCCACATGACAATCCCATGGATGTGACAATACGTCACCACATCACAAGTCCTACAGATGGAACACGATGCCACACAGGACAAGTCCCACCAGAGGAAGACAGGACATCCCCACATGGCAAGTCCCACAGATTAAACTCGATGTCCCCCATGATAAGCCTCACAGATGGGACACGACATCCAACATGACAAGTCCCAAAGATGGGACATGACAACCCACATGACAAGTCCCACAGAAGGAACACAACATCCCACATGGCAAGTCCAAGAGATGGGGACACAATCCGTACACAACAATTCCCACAGATAGCAACATGACATCCCACACAACAAGTCCTACAAATGTGGACACGACATCCACATATGACAAGTTATACATAAGGGACACCATTCCTCCAAACATCAGGTCCCACAAATGGGGACTCGATGCCCCCCAATGACAAGACGGACAG
The DNA here is from genome assembly GCF_006229205.1 of Suricata suricatta. Taxonomy (NCBI): domain Eukaryota; kingdom Metazoa; phylum Chordata; class Mammalia; order Carnivora; family Herpestidae; genus Suricata; species Suricata suricatta. The sequence continues at coordinate 11,841 of NW_021869214.1, read as the reverse complement.
ATGGGACAGAAAGACCCACAAGACAAGTCCCACATATGGGGACACGGTGACCACACATGACAAGTTTCACTGCTGGGAAACGATGCCCCGACAAGACAGGTCCCAGAGATGGAACACAACACCCCACAAATCAAGTCCCAAAGGTGGGGCATGATGTCCCCAAACGACAAGTCCCACAAATGAGACACGACATCCAAGCACAACTGGTCAAACAGATGGGGACACGAAGCCCCCACAAGACAAGTCCCATGGATGGGAAACAACATCCCCACATATCAAGTCCCAAAGGTGGGTCATGACATCAACACACATGTCCCACAGGTGGGACATGACACCACCACACAACAGGTCCCACAGATGGATCACAACGGCCCCACACAACAAGTCCCACAGATGGAACACTACACCACACAGGACAAGTCCCACCAAATAAAGACAGGACATCCCCACACAACAAGTCCCACAGCTGAGACAGGACGTCCCACATGACAAGTCCCAATTATAAGGACTCGACGTCCCCAATGACAAGTCGCAGTGGTGGGGAAACAAAGTCCCCACACATCAAGTCCCACAGATGCAGACACGAAGGTCCCACACGACAATCCCACGGATGTGACAATACGTCACCACATCACAAGTCCTACAGATGGAACACGATGCCACACAGGACAAGTCCCACCAGAGGAAGACAGGACATCCCCATATGGCAAGTTCCACAGATTAAACTCCATGTACCACACGACAAGCCCCACAGATGGGACACGACATCCAACATGACAAGTCCCAAAGATGGGGACATGACAACCCACATAACAAGTCCCAAGAAGGAACACAACGTCCCACACGGCAAGTCCCAAAGATGGGGACACAAGCCCCTACACGACAAGTCCCACAGATAGGAACATGACATCCCACACAACAAGTCCCACACATGTGGACACGACATCCACATATGACAAGTTACACATATGGGACACCACTCCTCCAAATATCAGGACCCCGCGACGATTCTCCACCCTGCCCTGCTGGTCGGGGCAGAAGAAACAGGTACCGCCGAACACCGGGGACTAGCGGCCCTAGCCCGCGGGATATGACAATTGGCGCCTCAGCGCGGGGCTCAGTGAAGGAACGCAACCCTGAGCGCCGGATACGCCAGAGTGGGAACGTCATGTCCCATCTGTGGATAGTCGTGTGGGGACGTCTTGTCCCAAC
>NW_021869214.1:0-10529 GCF_006229205.1 Suricata suricatta | reverse complement strand
TCAAGTTCCACAGGTGGGACACGCCGCCCTACATGACAAGGCTCACAGATGGGACACAATGCCCCACTCGATGAGCACAAACAATGGGACACGGAGCCCCCAAAAGACATGCCCCACCGATGGGATACGATGCTCCCGCGACAAGTCCCAACAGATGAAGACACGTCGCCAGCGCACGAGAAGTCCCACAGATGGGGACAAGGTGCCCCCATGCATCAGGTCCTATAGATGGGTCACAATGTCCCCACACAACACGTTCCCCATGTGGAAACGCGACGCCTTACACGATGTCACCACACAACAAGTCTAGTTAACATGACTAGTCTCACAGATGGGGACCTGACGTCCCCACACAAGTCCCACAGATGGGGACATGACATCCCACATGAAAAATCTCATAGATGTGGACACAACATCCACACATGGCAATTTATACATATGGGACCCGACATCTCCACACGAAATGTCCCACAGATGGGGACTCGCTGACCCCACATGACAAGTCCAACAGATGGCACAGACGCCCCACACGATGTCCCACAGATAGGGACAAGACGTCCCCACACAAGTCCCACAGATGGGGACTCGCTGACCCCACATGACAAGTCTAACAGATGGCACAGACGCCCCACACGATGTCCCACAGTTGGGGACAAGACGTCCCCACATGACAGGTCCCACAGCAGGGACACAACGTCCCCACACAACATGTCTCACAGGTGGGGACACGATGTCACACAGGACAAGTCCCACAGATAGGAGAAACGTCCCCACGTGACAAGTTCCACAGATGCAGACCTGAAGCCCTTACAGGACAAGTCCCAAGAGAGGAAGACACGATGCCTCCATAGTGCAAGTCCCACAGGTGGGAACACGATGCCCCACAGGACAAATCCCAAGAGATGAAGGCAGAACGTCCCCACAGGACAAGTCCCACAGATGGGGACACCACGACCCACACAAAAAGTCCCCCTTAATAGGACACAATGTTCCCACTTGACAAATCCCACTGATGGGAAACGAAGTACCCACACATCAAGTTCTACAGAAGGGGACACAACGGTCCCACATGACAAGTCCCACGGATGTGACAATACAATGCCTCATGACAGATCTCACAAATGGGACACGATGTCCTCACACGACAAGTCCCACAAATGGAACATGATGCGACAAATGACAAGTGCCACCAGATGAAGACAGGACATCCCCACACAAGTCCCACAGATGGGACACGAAGTTCCCACACTACAAGTCCCACAGATGGGACACAACATCCCACACAACAAGTCCCACAGATGGGGACATAACATCCCCACACGACAATTTCCAATATGGGACACTATGCCTCTAAACGAAATGTCCTACTAATGGGGACTAGACATTCTCACATGACAAGTCTGACAGTGGGGACAGGATGCCCCACACGACAAGTCCTACAGGTGGGGACATGACATCCCCACATGACAAGTCCCACAGCTGGCACACAACGCCCCCATACGACATGTCCCACAGGTGGGGACATGATGTCCCGCATGACAAGTCCCATAGATGAAAACACGGCATCCCACATGACAAATCCAATTGATGGGGACACAACGTCCCACAAGACAAGTCCCAGAGATGGGACACGACATTACAAATGATAAGTTCCACAGATGGGGACATGATGTCCCACATGACAAGTCCCACAAATGGGACAAACGTCCCCACACAACAAGTTTCACAGATGAAGACATGACGTCCCCAAATGACAAGTCCCAAGGATGGGACAAGATGTCCCAGCACAAATATCCCACAATGGGGACAAGACATGCCCACATGACAGATCTCACCGATGGGGACACGACGTGCCCATGAGATAATTCCCACCGATGGGGACATGATGTCCCCAAACGACAAGTCCCACAGATGGTACATGATGCCCACACAAAAAGTCCCACAGATGTGACAGGACGCCCAACATGACTAGCCCCACTAATGGGACACGACATCTTCACACAGAAAGCCCTACAGTTGCTACACCAAGCCTACAGATGACAAGACCCACAGCTGGGGACACAGCACACCACATGACAAGTCCCAGTGATAAGGACACGACGTCCACACACCACAAGTCCACAAATGGGACACGATGTCCCACCCGACAAGTCCCACAGTTGGGGACATGACATCCCCACACGAAAACTCACACAGATGGGACATATGCCCATACAACATGTCCCACAGATGTGAAACGACGCTCCCACGTGAGAAATCCAAACAGATGGGAGCAGGACTTCCCACACACAATTCCACAGATGGGACAAATGTCCCCACAAGACAAGATCCACAGATGGGAACAGAAAGCCCCTACAGGAGAAGTCCACAGATTGGCACACAAGGCCCCCACATGACAGGTCCCACAGATGAGACACGATGTCCCCACAGGACAAGTCCCACAGATGGAAACACACTGTCCCCACACCTCAAGTTCCACAGAGGGGAAACAACATACCCAAACGACAAGTCCCACAGATGGGACACGATGTCTGCACACAACTATTTCCACAGATGGAGAAACAACATGCCCACACGACAATTCCCACAGAAGGGGACACGACGTCCCCGCACAAGTCCCACAGATGGGACACGACGCCCACACGATAAGTCCCACAATTGGGACATGACACCCATCCCAACAAACCCCAATAATGGGACATGACATCCCCACCTGACAAGTAACACAGATGGGGACACGACTTCCCCACACAAGGCCCACGGAGGGGGACACGACATCCCACACGTCAAGTCCAACAGTGGAATCCATGACGTCACGAAACTACAAGTCCCACAGATGGGGACAGGAAGTTTCCACATGACAAGTCCCACAGATGAGGGCTAACATCCCAAAACAACAAATCACACTGATGAAGACAGGAAGTCCCCAAACATAAAGTCCCAAATGTGGGACACAACGTCCTGGCACAACAAGTCCCACTAATGGGGAAACGACGTGCACACACGACCAGTCCCACAGATTGTGACATGACGTCCCACACAAGTTCCACAGGTGGGACACGATGCCCCCACACAGGTTACACAGGTGAGGACACGACATCCCACACGATAAGTCCCACAGATGGGACAAGCATCCGCACATGAGAAGTTCCACAGATGGGGACACAAAGCCCTTCCAGGACAAGTCCCAAAGATGGGCACATGGCGCCCACACACGAAACGTCCCAGGGATAAGACACGATGTCCCCACAGGACAAATGCCGCAGATGGGGACACGAAGTCCCCACACATCAAGTCCCACAGATGGGACACAACATCCCCCAACAAGCCCCACACATGGAACACGATGTCCGCGCAAATTATTCCCACAGTTGGAGACAGGACATGCCCACATGACAGGTCCAACAGATGAGGACATGACATGACCACATGACAATTCCCACAGATGGGGACATGACGTCCCACATGATAAGTTCCAAAGATTGGGACACGTAGTGGCCACATAACAAGTCCCACAAGTGGGACATGATGCCCTCACATGATGAATCCCACAGATGGGACACAAGGCCCCACACGACAAGCGCCACATCTGAGAAACGATGCCTTCAAACGACATGGCCCACAGATGGGAGACGCACCACATGACAAGTTCCAACAAATGAAGACACAATTCCCCCACACGACAAGTCCCACAATTAGGTTTGGTGTCCCTGCACAACTATTCCCACAGATGGGGACATGACTTTCCACATGACAGTTCACACAGATGGGGACACAACGTGCCCACAAGACAAGTCCCAAAGTCGTGAACACGACATTTGACACAAGTCCCACAAATGGGGACACGACGTTCACACACGTCAAGTGATACTTATGGGACATGACGCCTCCACGTGACATGTCCCACAGATGTGGACTCGATGGTTCACATGACAAGTTCGACAGATGGGACAGCACGCACCACACAAGTCCCACAGATGAGGACACGACGTCCCCACACTACATGACCCACAGGTGGGGCCACGACCTCACACACAACAAGTCCCACAGATGGGCACAAGATGCCCCCACACGACACATACCACAGATGAGACTCCATGTGCCCAAACGACAAGGGCCACAGATGGGGACACGACATCCCGACACATCATGTCAAGAGATGGGACACGACGTACACAGGAAAGTTCCCACCAGATGTAGACAGGACATCCCTACACCATAAGACCCACAGATGGGACTCATTGGCCCACATGCCTAATTCCCCAGATGGGAACATGACATCCCCACATGACAAGTCCCACAGACGGGATATGACGTCCCACACAACAAGTCCCACATATGGGGACATGACGTCCCCTCATGGCAAGTCCCATAGATGGGGACCCACATCCACACACAACAGCTTCCACAGACTGGACATGACATCCCACACAACAAGTCCCACAGATGGGGACATGACATCCCCAAACGACAAGTGCCATAGTTGGGGACAAATCATCCCCACATGAAAAGTCACACATATGGAACAGATGCCCACACAACAAGTCCCACAATGTGACAACGCCCAACACGAAGAGCCCCCCTGATGACACACGACATCCTCACACAAATTGCCCCAAGGATGAGACATGATTTCCCCACACGACACGTCCCACAGATGGGACATGACATCCCCGCACAACTCTTCTCACAGATGGGTACACGACGTACCCACATGACAGGTCTCACATATGGGGGCATGACGTACCCACACAATTCCCACAGATGGGGAAACGATGTCCCCACATGACAAGGACGACTGATGAGGACACGAAGTCACCACACATCAAGTCCCACAGATGGGGACACAACTGTCCCACACGACAACTCCCTCAGATGGGACGTGATGTCCCCACACAACAAGTCCCACAGATGGAACACTACACCACACAGGACAAGTCCCTCCGGATGAAGACACAACATCCTGACACGAAAAGTCCCAGAGATGGGACACGTCGTTTAACATGACTAGTCCCACAGATGGGGACATGACGTCCCCACACGACAAGTCCCACAGATGGGAAATGACTTCCCCTCATGACAAGATAGCATATGGGGCACGACATCCACACACGACAAATCCCACAGGAGAAACACGCCACCCCACATGACAAGTCCCACAGATGGGACATGACACCCCACATGATGAATGCCACAAGTGTGACTCGGCACACCCATAAGACATTTCCCATAGGTTGGACACGATGCTCACGCAACAAGTTCCAGCAGGTGAAGACACGAAGCCACAACACGAGAAATTCCTCAGATGGGGACACGACGCCACCACACAACAGGTCCCACGGATATAAACACAAGATAAGACAGGTACCACAGATCAAAATGCAATGTCCGCACATGACAGGTCCCACAGATGCAGACACGATGTCACCACACAACAAGTCCCCCAAATGGGGACATGACACCAGCTCACAACGAGCCCCACAGATGCGACAGGACGTCTCCACATGAAAGCCCTAAGAGGGGGACATGACGTCCCCAAGTCACAAGTCCCACAGGTGGGACATGACGACCCTCACGTCAAGTCTCACAGATGAAACACAAAGCCCCCACATGACAAGTCCCACAGGTGGGACATGATGCCCTAACATGACAATCCTCAGATGGGACAAGACGTTCACACACTACAATTCCCACAGATGGGACACAACACACCACATGACGAGCACCGCAAATGGGACATGACGCATTCAAACAAATTGTCCCAAAGATGGGACACGATGCCCCACAGTACAAATCCCAATAGAGGATAACACGACGCCACCACACGCCAAGTCCCACAGATGGGTACACGAGTCCCCACAGGACAAGTCCAAAGAGATGTGAACACAATGTCCCCACATGACAAGTTCACTGATGAGACACGAAGTCCACACAAAAATTCCAACAGATGGGACACAAAGCCACACATGACGGGCACCACAAATGGGACACAACGCCCCCAAAAGACATGTCCCAAAGATAAGACACGATGCCCCACAAGACAAGTACCAACAGAGGAAGACATGATGCTGCCAGAGAACAGGTCCCACAGATGGGGACATGATGCCCCACAGGGGAAGTCCCAAGAGATGAAGATAGCATGTCCCCCCATGACAAGTCCCACAGATGGGGCATGACATCCCCACAGAACAAGTCGAACAGATGGGACACAACATCCCACAAGAAACGGGACCTGTATAAACACACGACGTCTCCACACAAGTCCCATCGATGAGGACTCGAAGTGCCCGCACCTCAAGTCTAACTTATAAAGACACGATGTCCCCATCGACAATTCCCACTGATGGGGACACAAAGTCCCCACACGTCATGTCCCACAGATGGGGACAGAACAGTTCCACACGACAAGTCCCACAGATGTGACAATACGTCGCCACACGACAGGTCCCACAGATGAGACATGACGCCCCCCATGACAAGTCCCACAAATGAAACATGATGCCACTCAGGACAATTCCCACCAGATGAAGATAGGACATCTCCACATGACAAGTCTCACAGATGGGACATGAAGTCCCACACGACACGTCCCAAAGATGGGGACACGATGACCCCACATTACAAGCCCCAGATATGGGACAAGGCGTCCCACATGAAAGTCCACGACTTCCACACACGACAAGTCTTCAGGTGGAAAACGACGTCCCCGCAAGACAAGTCCCAGGGATGGGGCAAGATGTCTCACACGACAGACCACAGATGAAGACACGTCGCTCCCTCACGACCAATCCCACAGATTGGACACGATGTCTCACACGAAAAGTCCCACTTATAGGGACACGATGTCCCCACACGAAACGTCCCACAGAAGGGGACACGATGTCTCCACACTGCATGTTCCACAAATGGAGACACGACTTCCCACACAACAGATCCCACAGATGGGGACATGAGGTCCCACATGGCAATTTTTACATATGGGACACTACGCCTCCAAATGAAATGTCCAACAGATGGGGACACAACAGATGCCCCCACATGACAAGACCAACAGATGGGAAAGGACACCCCAGATGAAAAGTCCAAAGAAGGGGACACAACGTCCCCACACCACAAGTCCCACAGGTGGGGACACGATGTCCCACACGACAATTCACAAAGATGAGACAAACGTCCTACATGACAAGTTCCAGGGATGGGGACACGAAGCCCTTATAGGACAAGTCCCACAGATGGGCACACGAGCCCCCACATGACACGTCCCTGCCGTGGTGAGGCTACCACACTTTGTCTTCAGGTAGCATATGGTTCTCCCCGGGGTTCAAGTGCCCACCAGCTCCAGCTCTGAGGACAAGCAGTCATTCTCTGCCTGTTCTTCTAAACAGAGCTTTGGCTGCACACACTGTGTCTCCATAGACCCACATGTTTAAAGGTCAAATGTCATTTTCAGATGTCTCTACATCTCCAAATAAAAATGGGTATATTACTGATAAAAAAAAAAAGCCCTACAGGACAAGTCCCACAGATGGAAAACAACGCCACACAGGACAAGTCCCACCAGATGAAGACAGGATATCCCCACACAAAAAGTCCCAGAGATAGGACATGACGTCCCAGAACGAGTCCCAAAGATGGGGACACGATGTCCCCACAAGACATGTGCCACAGATGGGACACGACGTCCCCACACAATAATTCCCAGGTATGGGACATGACATCCCACACGACAGGTCCCACAGATGTGGACCTGACGTCCCCACACGACAGGTCCAACAGATGGGACACAACATTGACACACGACACGTCCCAGATATGGGACATGACGTCCCACACGACAAGTCCCACAGATGGGGACATGACATCTTCCTAAAACAAGTCCCACAGATGGGGATATGAGGTCCCCACACGACGTGTCCCACAGATGGGACGCAACGTCCCACACGACAAGTCCCACTTACAAGAACACAGCGTCCCTAATGACAAGTTTCACTGAAGGGGACACAAAGCCCCACATGTCAAGTCCCAACGATGGGGACACCACAGTCCCACAGGACATGTCCCAATGATGTAACAACACATCGCCATACAACAGGACCCACAGATGGGACACGATTTCCCACACGACAGGTCCCACAGACGGAACACGATGCCAGAGCGGAAAAGTCCCACTGGATGAAGACACAACATCCTGACACGAAAAGTCCCAGTGATGGGACACGTCGTTTAACATGACTAGTCTCACAGATGGGGACATGATGTACCCACACAAGTCCCATAGATGGGGACATGACATCCCACATGACAAATCTCATAGATGGGGACACAACATCCACACATGGCAATTTATACATATGGGACACGACATCTCCACACGACATGTCCCACAGATGGGGACTCGCTAACCCCACATGACAAGTCCAACAGATGGCTCAGGACGCCCCACATGATGTCCCACAGATGTGGACATGACGTCCCCACATGACAGGCCCCACAGCAGGCACACAACGTCCCCACACAACATGTCCCTCAGGTGGGGACACGAAGTCACACACGACAAGTCCCACAGATAGGAGAAACGTCCCCACGTGACAAGTTCCACAGATGCGGACCTGAAGGCCTTAAAGGACAAGTCCCAAGAGACGAAGACACGACGCCTCCATAGTGCAAGTCCCACAGATGGCAACACGATGCCCCACAGGACAAATCCCAAGAGATGAAGACAGGACGCCTCCACAGTGCAAGTCCCACAGATGGGAACATGATGCCCCACAGGACAAATCCCAAGAGATGAAGACAGAACGTCCCCACAGGAGAAGTCCCACAGATGAGGACACCACGACCCACAAAACAAGTCCCCCTTATAAGGACACGACGTTCCCACATGACAAATCCTACGGATGGGAATACGAAGTACCCACGTATCAACTCCTACAGAAGGAGACACAATGGTCCGACACAACGGTCCCACACAAGTCCCACAGATGTGACAATACAATGCCTCATGACAGGTATCACAAATGGGACACGATGTCCTCACGTGACAAGTCCCACAAATGGAACATGACGCCACAAAGGACAAGTGCCACCAGATGAAGACAGGACATCCCCACACAAGTCCCACAGATGGGACACGAAGTTCCCACACTAGAAGTCCCACAGATGGGGACATAACGTCCCCACACGATAATTTTCAATATGGGACACTATGCCTCCAAACGAAATGTCCTACAAATGGGGACTAGACATTCTCACATGACAAGTCTGACAGTGGGGACAGGATGCCCCACACGACAAGTCCTACAGGCGGGGTCATGACATCCCCACATGACAAGTCCCACAGCTGGCACACAACGCCCCCATACGACATGTCCCACAGGTGGGGACATGATGTCCCGCATGACAAGTCCCATAGATGGAAACACGGCCTCCCACATGACAAGTCCCATTGATGGGGACACAACATCCCACAAGACAAGTCCCAGAGATGGGACACGACATTACAAATGATAAGTTCCACAGATGGGGACACGATGTCCCACATGACAAGTCCCACAAATGGGACAAACGTCCCCACACAACAAGTTTCACAGATGAAGACACGACGTCCCCAAATGACAAGTCCCAAGGATGGGACAAGATGTCCCAGCACAAATATCCCACAATGGGGACAAGACATGCCCACATGACAGATCTCACAGATGGGGACACGACGTGCCCATGGGACAATTCCCACCAACGGGGACACTATGTCCCCAAACGACAAGTCCCACAGATGGGACATGACCACCACACAAAAAGTCCCACAGATGGGACAGGACACCCAACATGACTAGCCCCACTAATGGGACAGGCTATCTTCACACAGAAAGCCCTACAGTTGCTACACCTGGCCAAAGATGACAAGACCAACAGATGGGGACACAGCACCCCACATGACAAGTCCCAGAGATAAGGACACGACGTCCACACACCAAAAGTCCCACAAATGGGACACGATGTCCCACCCGACAAGTCCCACAGTTGGGGACATGACATCCCCACACGAAAACTCACACAGATGGGACATACGCCCACACAACATGTCCCACAGATGTGAAACGACGCTCCCACCCGAGAAATCCAAACAGAAGGGAACACAACTTCCCACAGACAATTCCACAGATGGGACAAATGTCCCCACAGGACAAGTCCCACAGATGGGAACACAATGTCCCCACACCTCAAGTTCACAGATGGGAAACAACGTACCCAAACGACAAGTCCCACAGATGGGACACAATGTGGGCACACAACTATTTCCACAGATGGAGAAACAACATGCCCACACGACAATTCCCACAGAAGGGGACACGACGTCCCCGCACAAGTCCCACAGATGGGACACGACGCCCACACGACAAGTCCCACAATTGGGACATGACACCCATCCCGACAAGCCCCAATAATGGGACATGACATCCCCACCTGACAAGTAACACAGATGGGGACACGACTTCCCCACACAAGGCCCACGGAGGGGGACACGACAT
>NW_021869213.1:0-825 GCF_006229205.1 Suricata suricatta | reverse complement strand
CCCCCAGGCGCCCCTGGTTTTTGGTTTTTAACTCATAGTGTGAGTACAATGTCAGTTGACCTTTCTGTCTTTTCTAACAACCACAACAGTACCCATTACTCTGATTAATCTTTATAGCAATCCTATATGGTAATAACAATACAGTGATTTCAACCGCTACCACCAATTGATCGGTTTTTATCTGGCATCACTATCTTGGGTGTTTTCACAAATTGCCTTCTTTATTTTTCTTTCTCTGCTTATTTGTTTGTTTTAAAGTTTATTTCGAGAGACAGAGAGTATGTACATATGTGTGAGTAGTAGGGGGGCAGAGAAAGAGAGGAAGAGAGAGGATCCCAAGCAGGCTCTCCACTGCCAACACAGAGCCTAACGCGAGGCTTGAACTCATGAACTCTGAGATCACGACCTGAGCCGAAATCAAGAGTCAGGACACTCAACCAGCTGAGCTACCCAGGCACCCCAAGACAGACTGCCTTCTTTAATTTTCACAAAACTATGAGATGGGTGAAGGAAACAAAATCTACTGAAACTTTAAAATGATTTGTCTATTTGTCTAAGCTCAGAGCCTGGAGTCTGTTTCAGATTCTGTGTCTCCCTCTCTCTCTGCCCCTCCCCTGCTCGTGCTCTGTCTCTGTCTCAAAAATAAACAAAAAAATGTTAAACAAATGATTTGTCTAAGACATCACAGGAAATGACAGATACAGGATTTGAACCTGACATGGGAGTCCAAACTCTGCATTCTTCACTTCCGTTGCCTCTCACAAAGAGAGAAAGATGGGAGAAATGCATGGCGGTTTGTTTGTTGTTTGCTTCTCAGAGAGGAGA
>NW_021869212.1:0-825 GCF_006229205.1 Suricata suricatta | reverse complement strand
TCTCTAGCAGTGGCATCTGGGACTCTGTATTTCTGTCAAATCCCACAGGTCTTCCTGAAGTGAGCTGACATTTGGAACAATTGCACTACACTGGATGTTTTTACCTGCACTTTAAGAATTACTTTATTTATTTGTTTGTTTGTTTGTTTATTTCTTTTATTCTTTTATTTATTTTTAAGCGGTCTCTGCACCCAACATAGGGCTTGAACTTACAACCCTGAGATCAAGTGTTGCATGCTCCACCGACAGAGCCAGCAGGCACCCCAAGAAGCATTTTAAGGCAGTGAATTTCAAACTTAAAAAAATGTTCTTTTATTGTTCTAAGAACACCTAATATGAGATTCTACCCTCTTCACAAGATTTTAAATGCACAATACAGGGTCGTCAACTCTCAGCACAACATTGTACAGTAGATCTCTCGTTAATTCTCTGACCAGGAAACACAGAAGTAAAACCCACGTGTAAGTAAATAACAATAGAATAATAATTTCCCATGACATACTTATCTTTATGGCATATGATGAAACCTAATCTTTTATTTTGCATTTTGTAAATGCAGACTGAGACTCAATAAATGAATGTTACTCTCCACTAATGAAGCTTGACGCACAATTTGAAAAATATACTTTTAGCGAGATAGCTTCAGGGGCAGTTAGAATTGGGGTGGGATTCTAGAGACACCATTTGAATCAGAGCATCTTTCTCTTTCTTTCTTCAAGTTTATATACTATTGTATCTAAAAATCCATATTCAAAAAGTATTCTTTGGCTTAAAAAAATGGTTTTCAAAAACTCCTTTAGCAATAGCAAGCTGCCTAATATAGGC
>NW_021869211.1:0-825 GCF_006229205.1 Suricata suricatta | reverse complement strand
GAAATGTCAAAAGATAATTCCTGGGTTTTCTGGAATACGCTAACGGCATATTTCTCTACTTGTCCATAAAATTGGCATGGAGAATCTCAGTGTCTCTTGTTCTTACTGCTCAGAATAACTCAAGCAAGACATTCCTTATAGTAGGAGAGCCTCAGACCTTTCTGGAGCACTCTATGAGGAAGCATTAGGGTAGCATGCAGTGGAGCTTACAGAATACCCCCTGTGTACCGGGCACTATGATTTATCTTTTACACGTATTATTGTGTTGCATTTTCACAACAGTTCCTATTTTTCTCCTTCAGTGGTTCATCTAAATAAAACATTACTGAAGGTAGCTATCTGAGGAGAAAGGATACCCACTCTTCTTATTAAGAGAATGAATTATTTTCAAAACTTCCCATGGATGGAAGGTCTTAAGAAATTTCAGAACTTGGCAGCATAAACAAGTAAATATTTATATTTACATAATTATATATATAATATGCATTATATATAGATATATATTAAATACCAAACTTTACAAAAGGAAAATAGACTAAGATTTAAATAGAAGACTATTTTAAGCAAGAAAAGCTCTAAGGACAATGGCCACACCCCCATTCTAGGGAGAAGACAAGTTCACTGAGTGCAGTAGGGGGACAGGGTAAGACTGTTTCAGATTCAGAGAATACTGCTGAATTCATCATCACAGCACATCGAGGCTAGGAGATTAGAAGCTGGAGTTAGACAGATGAAGGTGAAATCCAGGCTTTCCTATTTTTCTAACTCTGACTTTAGTCAGATCATTTCGATTCTCTGAGTAATTGTTTTCTACTTATAAACTGA
>NW_021869210.1:0-825 GCF_006229205.1 Suricata suricatta | reverse complement strand
TCTCAATTTCTGCTTATTTACATTATCAGAGCATATAGACATTACATAGTCCTTATTTAGTATTAGGTGTAGAAGCAAATACATAATGAACACTTACCCCAGTCTTTATACTAATGCCTCTGGCCATTTGGTTTAAATTCCATAGGAGGAGCTTAGAGAACAGGGACTTCTGAATTCTAGCATAAAGGTCAGAGTTTGCCTGTCCTGGAAAGTCAGTTTGCCTTGGTTTAATCATTTGCTCACATTTTTTTTTATGTGAATATCTTTTTAAATGCCTTTTTTTTTTTAAGTTTATTTCTTTATTTTGAGAGAAAGCACATGTGTGCATGAGCAGGGGAAAGACAGAGAAAGCAGAAGAGAGAGAACCCCAAGCAGGCTCCAAGATGTCAGTGCAAAGCCCAACTGATCATGACCTAAGCAGAAATCAAGGGAGGATGTTTAACTGACTGAGCCACCCTGGTGCCCTTTACATGAGTATCGTGAATGTGAAACTCCAATTACATTGGTGTAAAGTTTTGCTATTTAAAAACTGATGATAGAAGATAAAAAAAATTAAAAAAAAAAAATAAAAGCTGATAACAATCTGAGTTTCTTTTCCTTGTAAGTAACTGAGTATTCTTTTCTGGATGTTTAAGAACTATTTTTCCTTTTTCTTAAGTGTGCTATAATTTTACTAGAATATATCTAAATATTGGTTGTTCTGGGTCAGTTTTCTCAAGTAGTAATGTATCCATTCCAACTGTAATTTAATTTTTTTCCTTTTTTAATTTTAGAATTTTGTTTTAAACATAGCTAATGTAACAGTTACTCAGTGTAACTAACTGT
>NW_021869209.1:0-825 GCF_006229205.1 Suricata suricatta | reverse complement strand
CCTGCGCCTGCTTCCTCGGCGTGGTCCAGGCGGTGTGGCTATGCTGTCCTCTGGAGAGCTGGCCTTTGGAAAGTTGAGGCGGGTTTTCGGTACTGTATAAAGTGGACTGAGAAATACAACCCCATTCAGAAATCGTGCCTGATTTTCCAGAGAGTGCTCTGGAAAATAACACGTTTCCTACCTCTTTTAACATGTGTAAAAGTAAAACTTGCAATGTCATGTGGGTTACCGTAATTTTGTGTCTACAGACTTGTGATATTTGAGTAATTTGCTGAGCATTTACATTTTTATTTTAAAAAAGCTTAGTAGCAAGCTAAAGGGACTAAAATGAGGGGAGCCTACTGGGAATTCTGGAACACAAACCCGCTTACACAAAAGGCCGGCGCTATCCCATCAGTGCGCCTCACTGTCCCGCGCCCTTGCTGTGCCTGAGGTGGGTGCGAGGTCATGCTGTCGCGCAGAGCGCCCCCTGGAGATGGTGTTCGCCAGTGGCTTGGGTATTATTTTCTAGAGCTTCATCGTAGTTCGCCTCAAGCTACTGATCTCAGCCCTCCGGGGCTAACAGGGCAGCGCCTGAGGGCTGGGGCTCCCAGGCTGGCCCCCTGCAGAATTTCTGAGCATTCCGTCCATCACCTGCCATGACAGAGAAAAAGTTGAGAAATGCCCTGAAAGCAAGGGCATGTCAGTGATACTACTTTTTTTCCTTCTTTATGTTTATTTATTTAGAACAAGAGAGTGCAAGGGAGGGAGGGAGGAAGAGAATCCCAAGCTGGCTCCACACTCAGGCTCAGTGCAGCGCAGAGCCTGACACGGGGCTCAGTCTCA
>NW_021869208.1:0-825 GCF_006229205.1 Suricata suricatta | reverse complement strand
CACCCAGATGATGCCCTGGATGAGAAGGGATGGAGACAGAGGGGCCAGGGAGGCCCTCAGACCACATGCTGTGTCTTCATCATGGCAGCAACTCAAATCACCAGTGGGGAAGGGACCATTTCTGTCCCTTTTACAGGTGGAGACACTGAGCTCAGGTGGGCAGAGGCACCAAGATTGAACCACAATAAACCTGACCTACTGCCCTGCTCTGTGCAGTCACTGTGCTGGTCAAAGTGGGAGAGCACCCCAAGCCTCTTCTTGAAAATCTTGGATTGTTCTGTTCTTCAGCAGTAAGTGTGAACAATAAAGAGTCATTGGAGGAGGAGGGCTAGCGTTACACCTCAGATCAGACAGATACACAATGTCTCAAGAAATGTTGAGCCTCTTCCTGGAGGGCATGGCTCCAGACACGGAAGAGCATCCGGAGTCTTTCTCTGTTATAGGATGCTCATCCTTCACTGAGTAGCTTGAGGCAGGGGCCAGGGAAGAGCAGAGGGTCCTCCCCAACCCTAGCCACACCACCCAGGAATCTTGTCCCTGGCTGTGCAGACGAAGATGACAGGGAACCTCGTGAGCAAGAGTTCATTTTCTAGACTCAGCTCTCCAGATTCCATCTATTCCCCCTGCTGCTACAGGGTCCCCAGCTCTGGGCACCTGCAGGGACCCCTCCGCAGAACGGCTTGCAGTGGAGACTCCCAGAGGGAACAGGACGGTAGCAGTCACTATTGGCTCCAGAAGATGGAGCTCTTGTTCTGCTGTGACAAGAAGGCTGGAGGCCACCAGAAATCCTCCTGGGATGCAGTGAGGGGAGAGGAGCAGCCCCTT
>NW_021869207.1:0-825 GCF_006229205.1 Suricata suricatta | reverse complement strand
GTGCCGGGGCCACACCCTCGGCCCACCAAGCGCCTGCAAACACGCCCTCGCAGGGCGCACATCTCTCGCGCCCTCGCCCACCTACAGGTGCATGCGCGCACACGTTGACACGCCGCTCTTTCCCTAAGTGTGCTTCACCCTCTGCTCACTCCACCGGGTTCATCACCAGGCTTGCTGCCCGATCTCCATCCAAGATCGAGGCGGTGGGCCCTCAGACCTCGCCCCCCAAATCCCACCTGCCGCTCAGGTCAGCTGCAGGGCTGAGGTAGTATTCTTGAGTTTCCCAGAATCCCAAGGTGGTGCCCTCCTTCCGGGGCAGGCCACTCAGCGCCCAGCGCACACAGAGCCCCTGGTGTGCCCAGCCCCAGGGTAGCGCAGAGGGATTGGCCCGCACTGCAGTAAGAGTGGGCTGGGGTAGCCTGCCGTGACCACGCCACCTCCAGACGCACACTGAGTGGCTGTGCCGGGGAAATATTAGATCCACGGTCGGGCTGGAGAGGACTCTCGCTGTGGGGCTCCTGCCCTGCTCACGGAGTAATTCATCACTGCCTTCCTCATTTGAAGGTCCCCTTGACACTGGACTCTCCAATGTTCCACTGATGTCGATTCTGCTTCGGACAGAACCGGGGAGCGGCCGCCCCTCCCCTGCTCCCCTTCTGTTCCCCCGCACAGTGGGGTCCTTGCTGCCTGCCTGGGGTGCTGTCTGGTGCTGCAGGGGCCTGAGACCTAGCGGGCGGGAGACGCGTTATCTGGAGAGAAGCAAACAGATTTATGTAATGCTCCTATGTGTACAAGGAATTTCTAGAAGAAAAAATAGAGACCCAA
>NW_021869206.1:0-825 GCF_006229205.1 Suricata suricatta | reverse complement strand
TCCACATGGCAAAACCCTGAAAGAGTTGACGTATCCCTGAATACCAGGCAGAAATGCGTTCCCTTTCTGACCCAGAGACTTGCAAGTTGGTCACTACCACCGTCAGCCGCAGGTCTACCGCTAATGGAGCCCTCTCCCCTAAGCCCGTTGTGGTTCCCTCAGGGCCCACCATCTTCCCCGAGAGTTTCCAGCCCTGGGCCTTCCAGGAGAGCTTGGGGGCATTCACGCTGAGAGCGGAGGCTGACTCCAGCCCTGGAGGTGAAGCGTGAATGGAAAACAACCAGGGAAGGGGAAGCCAAGAGGAATGGAGGCAGGAGACCTTTGCAACATCTCATGCATATTAGGGGCTCCGAACAATGCTCGTGGGGAGGAAGTGTGGGTCAGAGTGCTCGCCAGGCTGCAGTCGTGTCAAAGAAATGCCCTGTGCTCTCTTTTGCCTCATTTTTTATCATACCAGGAAACAGAGAATACACTTGTTAGGGTTCTCTTGAATTCTGAACTGACTTTATCACTGCTGTTACACAACACACCGCTTCAGTACTTAGTGAATCACAACAACTGGCTCATTTTCTCTCGTGTTCTCTTGCTCTGGTTGGCTCTTCTGCTGGTCTCCCCTTGGATCCCTCCTGCGGTCAGATCAAAGCGAGGAGTGGGGTCCTCTGGGGGCCCGAGGGGGACAGCGGCACGGCCGGACCTTCCTAGCTCTTCTCGAGCATCCTCTGTCCCTATGGCTCTTTCCGCGCTCTCTTTGTGCTCTCAAGAGCAGAGTAACAAGATGGACGTGTTTACACAGCAGCTCAGGGCTCCAAGAGGCCCGCGGAAGGA
>NW_021869205.1:0-825 GCF_006229205.1 Suricata suricatta | reverse complement strand
CCCTGCCCACCACCACCACCAAACACCCTGGCTTCCAACGCCAGGCCCTCAGCACCCTCGTCCTAAAAGAAAGGTAGGAAATCCCAGTGGGTCCCAGGACCACCTTTGGGCACCATGTTGCTCTGGGGAGGGAAAGTGTCACCCAAGTTGCTCTGAATGGTCTCTGTTAATATTTTTTTAGCACTCTCTGTGCTCTGTTCCTTTCTCGCCCTCATTTTGCTGGTTCGCGTGACAACTGTGAGAATTATGTATGGACTGTTGGTCTTGACCTTTATAAAACATACATGTTTGTACGTCAATATCCCAAAACATTTTCCATATACTGCATTTGAACCCAAACATGCCAGCTAGTGAATGAGCATCCCAGCCTCACGGGGGCTGCAACCTCCCGCCAGTAGCTTGGACTTGGCAGGACAACCATTTCCCCCTGGGTAGCAGTGTTTGCACAATTGTTTTAATATTTTGGTGCATTTTTCTCTAATTTTACACAAATAGTCCAATAGTCATTGAAATAATGCCCCTCATGCTGGGTGAGTGCATCATTAAAAAACATCTGTGAAGGACTGAAAATAGATTGTGAAGATTTGCCAAAGGGGCGAGACATAACTGAGAATTTCGTAACATGGCTTAAATCGGCAGAAAACTGCTCCCTCCCCACAAAACAGCAAAGCCAATTGTGTTACCGTTTTCAGCATTCACCTTTGAGTATGCTTTTGCAGGAAGGGTTTATGTATGAAACGAGGAACAGTTTCCACCTCCCCATTTTTGTAGAGCAGACTGAGACTCCGTGACATTAAAGGATTTTCCCAAGTTCACATGGCCAAT
>NW_021869204.1:0-825 GCF_006229205.1 Suricata suricatta | reverse complement strand
AAATTGCACTCACAGAACGCCAGCGTGCTTTTCCAGCCGGAGGAGATAAGGATGTCAGGGGAATGCATTTCCCTGGTGCAGTGCCAGTTGGGCCAAATCCTCCTTGAAATATTTAATTATAAGATACATGAATGCCCAGCAGTTCTTTTTTCCACTTAACCTCTATTTAGCCTTGCAGCAAATAATGAAATAAATTAATAAAATAAAATAAAGTAAAGTAAAATAAAATAAAATAAAATGGGGCACCTGGGTGGCTCAGTCGGTTGAGCATCCAACTTCAGCTCAAGTCATGATCTCACGGCTGGTGGGTTCGAGCCCCGCACCGGGCTCTGTACTGACAGCTAACTCAGAGCCTGGAGCCTGCTTCAGATTCTGTATCTCCCTCTCTCTCTGATCCTCCCCTGCTCACACTATCTCTCTGTCTCTCAAAAATAAATTAAAAAACATTTTTAAAAATTTAAAATAAAATAAAATAAAATACTGCCCCTGGGAGTTTATCCTCCTTCTCATCAGAGGTCAGTTTTTGAAATGTTTGTATCTCATTGTTCAAGCCAGGAATTCTGTTGTCAAAGGAGACAATCTTTGAATAAAATAATGCTGTAGTCTTGGTTAACCTTTTTATAGTAGTTTTTGGCTTATTTTTCTTTATTTTTTTTTTAAAGTTTATTTTTGAGAGAGAGAGGATCCTAAGCAGGCTCCTCACTATCAACACAGAGCCCGATGTGGGGCTTGAACCCACAGACCGTGAGATCATGACCTGAGCTGAGGTCAAAAGTCAGATGCTTAACCGACCAAGCCACCTAGGCGCTCCAGTAGTTTTCAGTT
>NW_021869203.1:0-1673 GCF_006229205.1 Suricata suricatta | reverse complement strand
TTTTTTTTTAGAGAGAGAGGGAGAGCACGAGTGAGGGAGAGGGACAGTGGGAGAGAGAGAATCTTAAGCAGGCTCCATGCTCAGTGCAGAGCCTGAAATGGGGCCCACTGCAGGGATCGATCCCATGACCCTGGGATAATGACCTGAGCTGAAGAGTCAGAGGCTTAACCGACTGAGCCACCCAGGCGCCCCGCTCTTAGATATTTCTGAGAAGATGATGCTCAATAACGTGATAAAGTACATTATCAACTCTGGTAGTTAATTATAGTGCAGGATTAACATGTTTATAAAGGCAGACATCTAATTGCAGCCCTTGCTGACTTTATGTGAGGTATTGGCATTAAAAAAGCACTGTTACCAGAAACACAACCCCTCAAATCCCTAGGGACAGTTTTGTGTTTGTGAAATACCCAAAAAGATAAACGTGGACACTGGCATTTTGGTGCCTTGCCCAAGATTTAGAAAATAATATAATATCTTGCTTAAGTAGTGAGCATCTGTGAGGCAATAAGAAACATTTTGTGTTTATGAGGACACGTTGCATCACACCATCAACAGTATATCTCTCCAGGAGTCATTTTTTATATCCTCCTAAGAATTCCTGATGACTTAGCCAAGGTCTGGTAAGTCCAAGTTGCTCATGTCTACTTCATAAGAAATCTTTACAAGTGTCATTTTCTGAATACACTCAGAAATACATCTTTGAATTTTCCTGTTGTCCTATAGAAAGTTTTTATCGTATTGCCCTTCTTCTGACTTCTCATCAGTTGTTTGAATTGGCAGTCCCCTGTTCAGTCATTGGTCACCCAGCCTTTTAGGCCGGGAGGGCTCCACACTGTCTTGACCAGTTATAAAATAGGAAGAAGACACACATCTGACTTTTTACTTTCTCCGAGTATCATTAAAGGACTAATTTGTCATCAAGCTGTTAAAACACATATGGACTCCTATATAAATCTCACGGGCTTACTTGAGAAAATCAGTTAAGGAAGTTAAGGAAACGAAAACTTTGGTTAACAACTCAGTTAACCAAAGAAAGGTGTTTGTATCATGCTGGTAATCATAACAGTGTCACAGAGTGATGTGGTAACTTACTGTGTTAAGAGCCTTTTGTAAAGTCACACTCTGTAATTTTTTAAATTAGCTTTAACATCCCTTTGAAACAGAATAGATATTA
This sequence comes from Suricata suricatta, assembly GCF_006229205.1. Taxonomy (NCBI): domain Eukaryota; kingdom Metazoa; phylum Chordata; class Mammalia; order Carnivora; family Herpestidae; genus Suricata; species Suricata suricatta. Next base: position 496 of record NW_021869203.1, on the reverse strand, counting down.
TCCTTCATGTTTTTCATACCAGTGTATTTCAGTCCATGGACAGTGAGCATCACCTGGTTGCTTATTAGAAATCAGATTCTCCAGGGGCACCTGGGTGGCTTAGTTGAGCACTGACTTCGGCTCAGGTCATCATCTCACGGTTTGTGGGTTTGAGCCCTGCATCAGGCTCTGTGCTGACAGCTCTGGGCCTGGAGCCTGTTTCAGATTCTGTGTCTCCCTCTCTCTCTGCCCCTCCCCACTGGTGCTCTGTCTCTCTCAAAAATGAATAAACAACAACAACAAATAGCATTATCCTTAAAAAAAAAAAAAGAAATCAAATTATCTGGCCCCATCTCATACCTTTTGAATCAGAAATTCTAGGGCTGAAATCTAAGAACCTTCCCACGCCCCATCCCTTGAACCAAGGCATGTTAGCACTTGGATCCAAGTAAGAAACCATTTTAACAAGTTCTCCAGTGGCGCCTAGGTGTCTCAGTTAAGTAACTCACTTTGGATT
>NW_021869201.1:0-825 GCF_006229205.1 Suricata suricatta | reverse complement strand
TTCCACAGTCACATTGCTTTGCATCACCCCTGTCCTTGGCTACCTTAACCTGGTCCTGGTGCATAATAGGTCCATGGTTCCTTGACCCTGAGCTACAGTCCCTAGCTCTAGACCAGCCAGTCTGAATTGGCCTCTTGTCCATTTCATTCTGGGATGCACCTCATTCTGCCCTGTCATTCCTATATTGGATTTGGAATCATCTATTTTTAGTAACCTTTTAATTTCTTGATTACTCTGCTCAGATAGGATAAATTTGTAAGTTCCAATTTCTCTGGTTTTGACTCTGTGTATGTCTCTATAGTGAATGCATTACTCATTTCCTACTTAACTTAAATCCATATGATTATTTCTTGCATGCTTTTCATCCCATCATTAGGGTTTGATCCTTGATGGTCACTTCACAAGTGTCTGTCTGAGGTTCAACTGCTGATTCTTGGTGTCTAATGAATCTAAAGTCTCCTATAGCTATAATGTATAGGTTTATATAAGAAGCAAATTACTTGGCTTGGTAAACAATGGAGAATATAGGAATATTCTCTGATGCCTACGAAATTCACAGTGTACACTAGCAGAGATGACTCTGATTGAGATAGCATCCTATGAAGGTGCTGTTTATTAGATTTTGCCAGAATCTTTTAAAAAAAATTTTTAAATATTTGTTTATTTTTGAGAGAGAGAGAGAGAGAGAGAGAGAGAGAGAGAGAGAGAGAGAGGGAGAGAGAGAGAGAATGAGTGGGGGAGGTTCAGAGAGAGAGGGAGACACATAATCTGAAGCAGGCTCCAGGCTCTGAACTGTCAGCACAGAGCCCAACATGGGGCTTGAAC
>NW_021869200.1:0-825 GCF_006229205.1 Suricata suricatta | reverse complement strand
TTTTTTTTTTTTATCATTTGTTTGTTTTCGTGTTCACCTTCATGGGACTTGTTAGCTGAAAAAGAGAATCTCATCACTGTGGTGAGTGGAAACAGTCCAAGAATGCAGAATTACCCAGAGAGGCAGAGAGACCTTGTGGTACTTGGGAACAGTTCAGGCTCACCATCCCAAATCTGCCATGTCCGCCATCTAACCCATGAAAGATTCTAAGCCACCACAAAATCTCCTTAGAGCCCCAACTTATTTCTTGCATTCTTTGGTTTGTGGACCATCACTTATTAGCTACATGGTATTTAAAAAGTCACTGTGCCTCTATGACATCCATTTTGGTTTGGAAAATGGACCAATAGTTTTGGCCTTACCTACCGCACAGGCCCATTATAAAGATCAAAAAGGATGATGTACAAATGCTTTTAAAAAATTGTTTTAATAGTTTATTTTTTTGAGAGAGAGAAAGAGAAAGAGCAAGCAGAGGAGGGGCAGAGAGAGAGAGGGAGAGAGAGAGAGAGAGAGAGAGAGAATCCTAAGCATGCTCTGCACTGTCGGTGAAGAACCCAATGTGGGACTTGAACTCCCGAACCTCGAGATTATGACCTGAGCCAAAATCAAGAGTCATTAGCTCAACCGACTGAGCCACCCAGGTGCTCCCATGATGGGGTTTTAGAGAATAAAATTTATGATACAGACACAAAGTAATGGATTCTGGTGATAGCAACATTTTGATATAAAACCCTACTGGTTCGGTAACTTAAAGAGGATAATATATATCTTTTAATGCTCAGGAGTTTTCGAGTTCTTTTCCCCCCAAACTATAAAAACTCACAT
>NW_021869199.1:0-825 GCF_006229205.1 Suricata suricatta | reverse complement strand
TAAAAAAAAGGGGGTGCTGCACCGGGGTACAAGACAAGCTAAAGGCCATTGAGTGGCCTGGCCTCCTTTGGTTTAATTTTATGCCGCTGGGGAAACACTGTCAGCTAGATGCATTTGTTGGTGCCTTTTAAGGAAGGAGGACATTTTGGCTGGTGTGATAATTTCGCTAGAAGTATCAGCCCGTAAATTTGCCTTCCGATCCCCCTTGCCTTGTCTCTCCATCCTGGATCATCAGTGGAACCATACCTAACCTCATGGTCTATCAGCAGAAGAAACCCGTTAGTCAGCTTGTGGCTTTGACCCGTGGCCTGCCAGGGCGGGGTGACGCCTCTCAGATTCCCTGATTTCAGAGTCAAGGCCTTGGTTCAGAGTAACAGCCTTCACTCCTTGATTTTGGAGTAAATATACCAGGAGAAGCTGACTTGGCCTTGTTTTCAGTGCTTCATTGGCACACAGTTGTTTGAGGAGCGCTTTTCTCACCCACCTACATGGTGACAAAAGAAGTTATTTCTGGTACAGATTTTACACTGTGACTGTCTCCCTGGGCTTGAGTCCCATAGCTGGGCAGCCTGGGGGCATGGTTAGGTCTGAGGACAACTACTCATTTACAAGGTGCCTTCCGGATGCCTACACCAGCCTCAGCCATGTTCTACCTGTCCATCAGCTTCAGCTCTCTGCTAAATTTGATAACTGACTATAGGAAAGGAATGGGATAAAGTCAAAAGAGAGTGAGAGAGGGTGATTATTCACATAAAGTTCCAAGTCAATAAATTTGAAGTAGGCAGAAACAAAGCATGAAGCGAGCTAACATTGACCAGAATGCAA
>NW_021869198.1:0-825 GCF_006229205.1 Suricata suricatta | reverse complement strand
GAGAGATAAGAATGAGATAAGGAAAAATATATCTGAATAGCAAGATTTGATGTAATCACGACAATGCATCAATGTATCAATGTTGGTCTTTCCCAGGCTGGGGGGAGGGGTGGGTGGTAGGGCTGGAAGGCCCCTCTCCAGCGAGGATGGATGTGATTTGGTGTAGGTAGGTCTCCACTATGTTCCCGCAGGCTGCTCCCTGAGGCCCAGCCTTGGTGGTTGTGGGGAGAAGAATGGCAGCGCCCCAATCCTTCCTCAACCCAAGGATTGCAACCCATTCTTTTGGGTCCGATCTCCCTGTTCCGTGGGTGGGCCAAGTTGTATTTTCCAAGACCTGCCTCCTTTCCACATCCTAGTGCACGCACTTTAATGATACTGCCTGAGATGAGATGTACTCCCACAGGTGGGCAGCTTCCTAGCCGTGGACTGAGTAGGGGGAGTAATGGAGCAGTTTCTCCTGGTACCACCTGCGGTAGGGGTGCCGAGCCCATGGAAAATGCCACAGCCTGAGAAGGCATCTCTCTTCCCACACCCTGCCGTTATAAATGGGATGATACGATCCATCTCCATCCTGGGCCGAGGTTTTTCTCTTGTCTAGAAACAGTTCTATAAGCATTTTCAGGCTCTTTCTCTTTCCCTCATCTCTCTGCAGCTCCGCATGGAGCAGGGCTCCCTCCCCTCTGAGCCTCTGGTCCAGGCCCACTTTTATTTTCCCAGATCACACTCACTCACGCACCTATGAGGCTGTCTTCTTTTGGACTCTGTGTCTTTTCCTCCCACTCTTGCTGATCAGAGTATTGTGGCTTCAGTCCTTCTTAGTTTGAT
>NW_021869197.1:0-825 GCF_006229205.1 Suricata suricatta | reverse complement strand
TGCGCTACATTCTTGCTAGCTTGAGCAAACATTACTTGGCCCTTAAGTACCATGAAAAACACCATCTTATGCTGTTTTCCCTTCAAAGCCTAAAGTCTGAGAAAACTGCAGTCACTGCAGGAATTACAGAGACAAGTAGTTAGAGATTTAGACCAATTTACTTTCATTTGGTTGTACAACGTGTTGAAAAAACAACAGCTAAAATAACCAAGAGAGTGGTCACTAAATAGAGGAACAATTTATCTAATTCAATAGCAAAACAGATACTGTAGATAGGGAAATAACAGTGATTCATAGACAGGAGACTACAAACTTACAAGTAGAACATGACATGTTTTTGTGTTGTTTATATCAAAACAAGCCTAATTTCTTTCAGAAGGTAACTTGCAAACTTGATGCGGTTCTAGTCAACTTTAGACTCTTGAAACCCAATGTTTCTGCCCTTGACAGCAAGAAAAATTGAGTTCCATCTCGGCTAGTTCACTCTACAGTTTGTTCCACTGTAGGATATGGTGTTCAGGTGCCTTCTTTCATATATCAATCATCCAGAGTGAAAGAGATTTAAGAAATCTTGAAAATAATAATCTCATTTTTTATACCCTGTGACGTCTCTACTCCTAGACTTGTCTTTTTAAAGATACAAAGATTTGAACAATATTTTATGATAACAGATGATAGCTATACTTGGGGCAAGCATAGCATAACATACAGACTTGTTTAACCACAGTGCCGTACACTTGAAACTATTGCAACATTGTGTGTCTTCTCTTCTTCAACTAAAAAATTAAAATAATTAAAAATAAAGATACAAAGATTGTTTCCTAA
>NW_021869196.1:0-825 GCF_006229205.1 Suricata suricatta | reverse complement strand
ACAGAGAGGACACTGTAGATGTGAGTCCAGGGGCCTCACAAACATGAAGGGTGCAAGGCCTTCGGTACAGACTCTAAGAAAGCAGGTATATCTATGCATTGGGAGGAGGCCACAGCATCTCCTGGGCGGACACTAGCCAAGCTGGATTTGTAGAGATCCCAGGGAGTCGTAACTTTCACCTCGCCGTGCTTCTGGCAGCCTTGTGCACATCAGTGCCATCTATGCACACAGATCTTTACTATTGGTTAAATTAGACTAAATGCATCCCTGAGGCACCTCTCAGAGCTCTACCGCCGGTAGTTCCAACAGGGGTGGCAGAGCCCATCCAGCTATACCTGTCGAGCCCATTTCCTCCAGAGCAGGCAATGAACCTCACTGATGTCTCTAGCTCAAGGTCCAGCCCAGGCCCCCAAGTGTGGGAACAGCACCATCAGAAAAAAACAACAGAGATAACCCCCTGCACCAACAGAAGCTGGTTCCCCAGGAAGAGGGTGGGGTGTTTGTCTGTCCCCCTGCAGCTGATGGCTTTCCCATGGCGTGAGCCAGGAAGGGCAGGGTGTGGGGAGGGTGTGATGCTAAGATCCTAATCAGAGTCCCATGAAGAGCAGCTGGTCATGTCTTTTATCTTCCGGTGGGTAAGGTGGGAGGGGAGAGGAGGCAACTATTCCAAAACACTGATGAAGTCATCCCCCTGTGATCTGGGGACTGTCAGTGAGGAGGAATCGAGATAGTTGAGCAAATTATGGTATATCCATATGAGAAAATGTTGAAAATGATGCCTATAGAGCTTTGATATGGAAATGCTTAATATGATCATATTAAGAT
>NW_021869195.1:0-825 GCF_006229205.1 Suricata suricatta | reverse complement strand
AAGTTACCTTAACTCTTGTTAGTCACAGCCTTCTTCACTTACAATGGAAATTATTACAGTGTTTACTTCAAAGTGCAGTTAAGAGAATTAACTGAATACTCCATGTAATGTATACAATGCCTGCCACACAATGAGTACCCAAGAAATGTAATTATAATTATTGGCCCTTTGTGTGGATGCAAAATTTTGAACAACCCAGGACATAAATGGCTTTCCAATAGTTACAGAAGTGACAAATTGTGGAGTAGGAACTTGAATCCTGGACCCAAAACTCCACATCTAGAGATCCTCACTGCTTTCCCCCCTACTTGATACAGAGATGGACAAAAATGACTTGGGTTTATTTGATGGAATATGTCAGATTCAACAGAGTATTTTATGCTTAGTGATTATTTTCAGGTTAATTTGACTCTATGGAAGGATAATTTACATCCTCTTAAGGATAAATACCTTAGAACTCCTTCTGATTTGTCCCCAAATTGTAAACTCAGATATGCATCTGAGAAGCTGCATTGCTGATAACAGCTGTTGAAAAATTGCTACATGAAACCTAGGAGAAGGCATGTTAAGCTATGTGCCTTTCTTTCCCTATGGTAAATGTTCAAGTCATGACACTTGAGAAAACTTGAGTAAGCAGGTTTAGAGTACATAATCTATGTTGCAAAATCCAAACCATTAAGAATAAAGCTAAATGGGGACACCTGGATGGTTTAGTCAGTTAAGCATCTGACTCCTGATTTTGGGTCAGGTCATGATCTCATGCTTTGTGAGTTTGAGCCCCATAAGGGCCTCCGGGCTCCAGGAGCCTGCTGGGGATTCTCTCCC
>NW_021869194.1:0-825 GCF_006229205.1 Suricata suricatta | reverse complement strand
TGTGGCGGGGACAGCTCGTTCCCACTTAGAGCAGCACACCCACACCCGGGGGGACCAGAGGCTTAAACGTTAAGCCCAGCTGAGGTGCCTGGAAGGCTCAGTTAGGTCATGATCTCATGGTTGGTGAGATCGGGCCCCACATTGGACTTTGCACTAACAGAGCGCCCTGCTGGGGATTCTCTGTCTCCCTCTCTCTCTCTCTCTGCCCCTTCCCCTGCTCACACTCTGTCTCTCTCTCCAAAATAAATAAGAATTAAAAAAAAATAAAAGAAAGTTAAGCCCAGTTGATTAGGGGGAAAAAAAGAAGCACTTTCCCCGTGGTCTCTGGTTCCTCGTGGAGGGGCTTCCTGGCCCCTCGCTGCCTCTCTTCTTCGCCCAGCAAGAGGCAGTGGATTGTCATTTATGAGCTTGCGTGTGACCCCCCTGTCCTCCTCCCTCCCTTTGGAGATATGCCTGCTTTCAGAGGACACGAAGCATCGCTCTCAGCCCTGTGCTATGACAGTGGGGCAGGCTGCCTCCACCAGGCAGTCCTAACGTTCTGGGGACTCGGATCAGTTGAGGTCACTTTGGTCAGACGCCGGCCACACCCTGCCATTTAATGCTGTCCGTCATAAAGGTGACATCCGGATCTCCACGCCTCTGGCTCTCGGTCTGTCTTCGAAGTGGTTCCGGACGCAGAAAGGGAGAAAGCCGAGCTCCATGTTTGCCCCCCCTCGAGCCTGCAGAGGAACCCCTTTGGACCAATAGCCAAGTGATTTCTCAGCTGTGAACTAACCGTTTTCTTTCGGAATGAATCACGTGCTTTCAATTTTCCACTTCAAAACC
>NW_021869193.1:0-825 GCF_006229205.1 Suricata suricatta | reverse complement strand
GCTTGAATTGTAGCTCCCTAGGCTCACCTTCTCATCAGACCATTCTCCACAATGACAGCAGGCTGCCTTATAAAAAAGTAAATCTTCAGAAAATGCCAGTTCCATGACTGAATAAACAAACTCATGACTGAAAGATCATTTGGGAGAATATTAGAATTTTAACTTTTTTTAACGTCAATTTATTTTTGAATGAAAGAGAGTGTGAGTGGGAGAGGGGCAGAGTGGGAGACACAGAATTGGAAGCAGGCTCCAGGCTTTGAGTTGTCAGTACAGAGCCAGATGAGGGGCTCTCACGAGCGGTGAGATCATGACCTGAGCTGAAGTTGGACGCTTAACCGACTGAGCCACCCAAGCACCCCTAGAATTTTTTAAATGGAAGGAATTTGGAAATTATTGAGCTCATTCTACAAACTGGACAAATGAAACTAAAAATCCAGAAGGTTAATTTAACTTGAAACATTACACTGATATTTCTAGTTCATAGTTTCCACCAAAACTATCACAAAATTGTGGGTGTAACATCATCTTCTCAAACTTAACGGATCATATTATTTTCAAGATTCTAGAATTTCTTTTGTGCACTGTTATCTGAAATGATGAATAGACTTTGGACATCCATTTTTCTTCTAAGAGAGGCTTTGATCTTCATGGTTTTCATTTAATGAGCTTCAGTCAGTGACGACATTAAACAAAAACTATTCCAAGTTTGTTGTCTACCAGTTACACCCACTACTGGCCTACACCAAGGTAGGCACAGCATTAAGAGCATGGGTTCTGGAGCCAGACTGTATGAATCTGAATGATGGTTCTGGCACTTTCTACCTG
>NW_021869192.1:0-1673 GCF_006229205.1 Suricata suricatta | reverse complement strand
CTGGGTAAATAATTATAGGAGTAGCCTAATGTGAGACGTAAAGATGACTCATTTTCAGCAATACCAAATGAAAGCTGTGCTGCCTAGTTAACAGTAGGTTTACAACCTATTGGAACTATGTATGAACCCTCTTTACAGTGGAGTCCCAAACCCTGAGACACTTCACTTCCTGATTTTTCTTCCCCTCTCCATTCCTTGGGCTTATTTTTAATGGTCTTTGCAATAAGCATACCCCAAAGAACAGAAGGAGGAGAGACTGAAAGTCTGCATCACCTCAGGGAATGTACACTTGTTCCAATCAGACTACTTTTGCCTTTTATGGGCATAGGTGACATCCAGGTGAGGCTGTAATCTCTGTAGTATTCAGCCAATGAGGAACCAGGGGAGGGACTTGCATGCCTGGAGGTAAATTGTCTGCTATAACTGCCCAACCCTGCTTGTAGGTCAGATACCCACTCTTGCAAGAATGTTGATTAAAGCTTTGTTTCACTGTGTTTGGGTCTCCACATCCCCCCCCCCTTTGATTGGGTCAGTGGGCTTATTCCTCACACCTAATATTATATGTTCTTTCAGAATTTTGTGATTAGTAGAAGGTGCTTAACAGTAAAATCAAACAAACTGCCAGAGTCTGGCTCCAGGAGGTCCAAGGCTCCCCAAAGGATAGACGCTATCGGCAAAAGGGAGTGACAGAGCCTCGGCTTCTTCCTGATCACCAGGCAGGCATCTCTGCTCTCCAGTCAGGCATCTCTGCACTTCTAGCAGACATCTCTGCTCTGACTAGAGAATCAGCTTTATCTATTAAAAAAAAGTATGGGGTACAAAACAGGAGTGGCAATTGCCTTAGACAGTGATTCCTGATGACAAATTCATTGGTATGTAAAAATTTCCCAGAATGTAGATTGGTAGAAGACTCATGCATAATCTTTATCAATAGTGATTGATTGTAGGTGATTTAGATGCTCATCATATGGGGAATAAAGGTGTTTTCAGCATTCAAATACAAGGCAATGTTTTTAGCACAGCAAAAACAAAGGTTAGTCCTTTGTGAGCAAGGTTCAATAGCCTGTTTCCTTGAGAGGAAGTAAAACAGGTTTTCAGGAAAGGTAATATTTGCTCCCATAAACACAAAAGAAGAAATTCCTATAATTTCCTTCACAAGGTACAGCTCAGCTTCCAGCAACAAACTAAACTAAATTTAAAAAGAAATAGATGCATATACTGTAGCCTCTTTAAAATCACATGTTGCTAATTCTACCAAACTGTTCTGGAATCCAAGATTTTTGCCCTCCAGTTCCTTTGTCATGACAACTGCAATGAATGGCAACTTGATTACTTATAACACAAACATTGCAGTGACAGTAGAGCAAAAACTGACTCAAAATCGAAAGTATGATGAGTCTAGAAATAATCAACTCAAGAAGGAAACCGAGTTATAATTATGATAAATGACCTTAGTTCATTTTATAAAAAATGTTAACGTTTATTTATTTTTAAGAGACAGGGAGAGACAAAGCATGAGCAGGGAAGGGGCAGAGAGAGAGAGGAGACACAGCATCTGAGGCAAGCTCCAGGCTCTAAGCTGTCAGCACAGAACCCGATGCAGGGCTCATATCCATGGACGGTGAGATCATGACCTGAGCCAAAGTTGACTGCATAAGCAACTGAGCTACCCA
>NW_021869191.1:0-825 GCF_006229205.1 Suricata suricatta | reverse complement strand
CATGGGGGGGGGGTGCGGCAGACAAAGCTGGCCTCTCTCACGATATTGGAGAAGGAGAAGGAGAGCCAGGGCCAGTCCTCAAGGCTTGTGTATTTCCCTCATCCTTTGCACGTAGGGCACAAGCTGTGTTACCAAAAGCTGGTGAAGTACTGCTCATAGGCAAAGAAGTCGTATATTCTCGAATAATTGTATCCAGTAACAAATTAAAAATGGGAGTCGGTTTTTGTGACTCAAAAAATTCTATATGATGTTAAAAAATATAGACCAATTTAGTCAATGGGTTAGGAAAAAAAAAGGGATTAGGCAAGCCTGCTGTTTGAATTCATACAGACCAAACAATGGATCACTGTCTGAACATTGAACTTTTTAGCTCATTCCTTTGTTGGGTTGTTGGCATGACATGAGCCCGAGTGAGGAAAGCTGCTCAGGGATCTCACAGAGCCATCAACAGCAGAACCGTGGAGCAGGTCCTTCCGGAGGCTGAGCAGGGGGCTGTTGAAAGCGAGTTGTGGGTTGCCAGGGACTGTAGACAGGGGGAAAGAACATCTTCCCTGGGCGCTTAGCCCCATCGCTGGTCCTGGCAGGCTGCAGATTTATAGGAGAAATACTGACTTACAATCTGTAGCCATCAACAGGTGATTATCTGAAGTTGGCCATCCCTCAGCAGTGGAGGGTGAGGGAACGCATTTTAACAGGCTTTCAATGCAGTTATTTAGAAAGAGAAGAAAGGTTCACAGCAGAAATAAGAAATTAAGAAATTAAGGCCTCAGCCAACCTGGGTGGGATGAAAGGAAATCTTGAAAACAACAATTGTATATACACACA
>NW_021869190.1:0-825 GCF_006229205.1 Suricata suricatta | reverse complement strand
AAATTTTTTTAATGATTTTTATTTATTTTTGATACAGAGAGAGACCGAGCATGAGAGAGGGAGGGGCAGAGAGAGAAGGAGACACAGAACCGGAAGCAGGCTCCAGGCTCTGAGCTAGCTGTCAGCACAGAGCCCGACGCGGGGCTCAAACCCATGAACGTGAGATCTGACCTGAGCCGAAGTCGGAGGCTTAACTGACTGAGCCACCCAGGTGCCCCCAGATGTTGTCTTTTTTAATGCAACAAAACTACACAAAACCACCATTGTGATCTTCATTTTACAGTAATGAAAATGAAGTTCAGAAAGTTTTAACAACTTGCCTAATGTTGCATTGCTAGCAAACCATGGCCAAGATTTAGACTTAGCTATAACTCCAATGGACATTTCCATTCATTATCTAATCACAGTGTTGATAGAATCCCTGACTGGGCGAATTTCCCATCTCCCTTCTGGTAGGTGACATATGGGCTCTCCTGCTGGTTAAGCACTTGGGTCATTCTCTTCATGTGGGGTCAGCCTTCAGTATAATCCTTTCTTCCTGCAGGCCCCAGAGATTTGGTCTGCTTACTTTTCTTTTTTCCAGCTGTCAGTACTGATTCTTCCTCCTGTGATTCATCTTCTACTAGAATTCTGGAATAGAATACAGATCCCCTCTTTTCCTCTTCCTGTTATTCCTAATTACAAAAAAAAAAAACCCTCCTAGTTTTTAACGGGAATCTCACTAGCAACTTCAAGTTATAATGTACTAATATTAATAACTGCCACTGTGTTTCACGAGTAAAAACTTACTTTTGCTATTGCTGTTAAATTTACAAAAATTTAATT
>NW_021869189.1:0-825 GCF_006229205.1 Suricata suricatta | reverse complement strand
CAAAAGTGACTTGTTCAGGAACACCTGAAGTCAATATGGCAATAAATTGAAAAATCAGATTCTCTGTCCTCTCTTTCTGTAAAATTATTGTGGATGAGATGAACATTACTTTTTGATTTCTATAGAGAGTAAACACTGTTTGGGGAAAGTGTTTTCCCTCCATTGATAGAGCCAGATTTTTTTCCCACTGTATAATGAATCCATTCACCTAGGCATCCATCCATCCATCCATTCATACATCCACCCATCCATCCATGCAATCTAAAATTTCAGCCACCCTGACCCATTTTATCTTCCTTCTCTGCTTTTTTTTCCTTCATTGTATTTGTAATCATCTGCTGTTCTACAAAGCTTACTTATTTTGTTTATTGTCTATCCAATACTTTAGAATGTAAATTTTATTAGGTCAGAAAGTATAGCCAACTTTGTTCATAGCACATTCCAGCGCTTAGAATAGCACCTGGCAATAAGGGATAATAAATGTGAGGACTGTTGAGTGAACTTTTATTGGACAAGTATTTATTTATTATCTACTGCTCTTCAAAGTACTGGACTGAGAGCCAAAAAGGATCTAAGATGAAACAAATATGGATCTCACTCTCAAGGAGATTTCAAGCTAATAAACCCATTACCGTAATAGGTCCTTTAAATAGCATCATTATACAGGGAAAAGTACTTGTTCCCATATAAGACATGAATCAGAAGTGCTATTTATACTTCTACCTGAGAGAAAGGCTTCCCTGAGGAAGTGACATATGAAATAGACATTGAACAAGGGGAAGGATTGGAAATGGGAAGTTGGAAAGGCCTTGCAGGAAAAAAAAA
>NW_021869188.1:0-825 GCF_006229205.1 Suricata suricatta | reverse complement strand
CGGGTTCAAGCCGCATCGGCTCTGGGCTGACAGCTCAGAATCTGGAGCCACTTCCGAGTCTGTGTCTCTGTGTCTCCGTCTCTCTGCCCTTCCCCCACCTTGCACTCTCTCTCAAAGATAAATAAATGTTTAAAAATTTTTTGAAAAAAAAGGAAGACCAGGAGAGATGTTTATTATAAACCCTTTAGTGAAAGGAGCAAGACACAAATTGAGTCACGGTCTCGGCAATGTAGAACAATAAACACAGAAGAGAGAAATCCTGCTAAAGAATGGAGTGGTGCTGGCAGGGGGGTGGTGAGTGATTCCCAGCCTCCCAGCCTCACGTCTAAACTTCATTCCTCAGGCGAGGGTGGGGGGAGGACCACGGCCCAGTTTGGGTTTAGAAAGGCCACTCTGCTCTCTGGCCATGGGTACAGGAAGGATGGAGACGCGAGGCCAGAGCTCAGGCCTGGGCAATGGGAAAGGAACGGCTGAGGCTGGATGGAGGGGCAGGGCAGGGTCAACGCCAACAAAAGGCGCGTTATGTAAGACGGACACGAGCGCAGAGAATCCCCAGACGCTTCCCCCCCAGGGGCTGACCCAGACCTTGGCTCCCGGCAGCGGCCCAGGCGGGGCTGGGCACTGCTTCCGGCCAGCCTGGCCTCTCTACAAAGCCCAGGGCAGCAACTAGGATGCCACACACCTGGGTTGGGGGATGGCCCAGAGGGGACACCTTCCTCCCTTTGCTCCAGGGACCTACTGCCGTTTCCCAAATGTGGAGAGGCAGGTTTGTAAAATCGATGGGGAAAAAGGCATTATTTGTTTTGCTCAGTAAATAAACGAGAC
>NW_021869187.1:0-825 GCF_006229205.1 Suricata suricatta | reverse complement strand
GAACGTATGTTTTCTTCAAGAACTTGTGTCGATGGTGCTACATTTTAAATTAATTCTTATATATGATGTGAGGTATGGATCCAATTTTATCCTTTTTATCCTATTACTCTATCACGACTTGATAAGAAGTCCACCATTTCCCCTCACATTTCCTACACTAAATTTTTACCTGCATTAAATTTATTTCTGAATTTTCTATTTTGTTTTGTTTATTCATATGATAATACCGTGTTCTTTTAGCTGAGATAACTTATAAATTAACCTGGGGAAAACTTACATCTTTATGAGGTGAATTTTTCCATGCAGAAATATGTTTTTTCAATTTGGTCAATGCTCCTTGCTTATCTTTTAATGATGTTTTAAATTTATCATCTCACAGGTCTTGTATTAACCTACTTCGGTTCCGCTGAGCTCAAATTTGTGGCATGGTATTTCTCATTATTTTAGAAAATTCTTGACTTCTATCTCTTAAAATATTACTTCTATCCCATTCTCTCTCTCCTGGCCTTCTGGAATTTTGACTACATGAATGTCAGAATTTTTGACACTGTCCCACATGTTTTTATAGCTCCTTTTCATTTTCTACATGGTTCAGTGTAGCTATTTGTTTATTGACATGCCATAGAATTAACTAACCCTCTATTCTACTATGTGTCAATTACTATTAGACCTATCTATTGAGTACATAATTCTAGTTATTATAATTTTTTGGGTTTTTTTTTTAAGTTCGAGAATACTTATTCTTTTTGAAAGATTTCATTTCTTTATGAGATTTTCATTTTTAAAAATCTATTTTCACCACATTTAACCCTTCTAATTAATCAT
>NW_021869186.1:0-825 GCF_006229205.1 Suricata suricatta | reverse complement strand
TTTTTTTTTTTTAAATAATAGCAGTCACTTTAAGTAGGTAATACACTAAGTGAGGAAAAAAATAAGTTAATCCATGAATATACTATACTCTCAACTGGATAAAAACAACTTAGAAATGTGCACTTGACACTATGGGGAGGAAAGAAGAACCGAAGAAAATATTAGTAATAATAATAGATACTATTTTCTAATTATAGTTTTCCGATAATTAGATGGTTTGCTATAATGAAAAAAATATTTCACTAATTATCTGATAAATTCTCTTGGAACTTATGATGTGAAATAGGTTTTAATTCCACAAATTTAAAAAATCTATACATAAGTTTTATAGTTGAAAAAAATTGAGGAACGGTCTCTCTAAAGATTTTGTGACATAAATATATCACTTATAGAGTGGTGTTTTTTTTTCCTCTTCCACAAAAGTGCTGGAGCAGTGAAAGACTATTTTCATATACTTCTTAGTCTTCAGTTGTCATCAAAACATACTTGAGAGAACCAATGGCATGGATAAAGCAGTGTATTCAATGAGTTTATCTGTCTGAGTTTGAAACTCAGCTCCACAAGTTACAAACTGTGTAATTTTAACCAAGTAAGGTTTTCATTTTAATTCTTCACTTCATTATGTTGAATATTCTAATGCTGATATTTACTCCTACACTGAATATTTGTAGAGATTAAATGAAAATAAATAATATTTATATAAACAGAGTCTGAGCATAGTTAGCCCTCAATAAATGTTATCTATAATTATGTTATAGTTTAACAATTAAATGTATGGCCTTTTTAAGATATAAATGTACATTAAAAAGGCAAAATGAGACAAAA
>NW_021869185.1:0-825 GCF_006229205.1 Suricata suricatta | reverse complement strand
TTTTTTTTTTTTAAATAATAGCAGTCACTTTAAGTAGGTAATACACTAAGTGAGGAAAAAAATAAGTTAATCCATGAATATACTATACTCTCAACTGGATAAAAACAACTTAGAAATGTGCACTTGACACTATGGGGAGCAAAGAAGAACCGAAGAAAATATTAGTAATAATAATAGATACTATTTTCTAATTATAGTTTTCCAATAATTAGATGGTTTGCTATAATGAAAAAAATATTTCACTAATTATCTGATAAATCCTCTTGGAACTTATGATGTGAAATAGGTTTTAATTCCACAAATTAAAAAAATCTATACATAAGTTTTATAGTTGAAAAAAATTGAGGAACGGTCTCTCTAAAGATTTTGTGACATAAATATATCACTTATAGAGTGGTGTTTTTTTTTCCTCTTCCACAAAAGTGCTAGAGCAGTGAAAGACTATTTTCATATACTTCTTTGTCTTCAGTTGTCATCAAAACATACTTGAGAGAACCAATGGCATGGATAAAGCAGTGTATTCAATGAGTTTATCTGTCTGAGTTTGAAACTCAGCTCCACAAGTTACAAACTGTGTAATTTTAATCAAGTAAGGTTTTCATTTTAATTCTTCACTTCATTATGTGGAATATTCTAATGCTGATATTTACTCCTACATTGAATATTTGTAAAGAGTAAATGAAAATAAATAATATTTATATAAACAGAGTCTGAGCATAGTTAGCCCTCAATAAATGTTATCTATAATTATGTTATAGTTTAACAATTAAATGTATGGCCTTTTTAAGATATAAATGTACATTAAAAAGGCAAAATGAGACAAAA
>NW_021869184.1:0-825 GCF_006229205.1 Suricata suricatta | reverse complement strand
AGCTGTCAGCACAGAGACTGATGTGGGGTTCGAACCCACAAACTGTGAGATCATGACCTGAGCCAAACACTCAACCAACTGAGCCACCTAGGCGCCCCAGGAGGAACTAGTTTCATACCTCTCTCTTCAGAGACTTCACCTACAGGGCTTCCCAGGAATGGGAAGTCTTCCACAGAGTTTGAAAATTACAGCCCTAGGACATTAAAAAATTGGTTGAGATGGATTTTTGCTATAATTAGTGCTGTGTTATTAGGTAAGCCTGCAGAAACTAGAGACAAAGGAGATCCTATGTATGGTTTGTTTGCAATGAATTAAGAATAAAAAAATTCTGGGGCGCCTGGGTGGCTCAGTCGGTTAAGCCTCTGACTTCAGCTCAGGTCAGATCTCACAGTCATGGGTTCAAGCCCCGCGTCAGGCTCTGTGCTGACAGCTAGCTCAGAGCCTGGAGCCTGCTTCCAGTTCTGTGTCTCCTTCTCCCTCTGCCCCTCCCCCTCTCATGCTCTGTCTCTCTCTGTGTTAAAAATAAATAAAACATTAAAAAAAAAAAGAATAAAAAAATTCTGATCCATGTTTTATCCTAAAGATACTATAGCATAGAGTTTTAGAATTTGGACTCTATAGTTAGACGGTGTGTGTTGTTCTTTTCATTCCCTCCATAGAGAACTTAATTTTATTTTTTATGTTTTTTAAGTTTATTTATTTTTGAGAGAGAGAGAGAGACTGGGGCAGGGGCAGAGAGAGAGAGAGAGAGAGACAGAACAGAATCCGAAGCAGACTCTGTGCTGACAGCAGAGAGCCTGATGTGGGGCTTGAACTCAGGAACAG
>NW_021869183.1:0-825 GCF_006229205.1 Suricata suricatta | reverse complement strand
AAGTGAATATTTTGTGAATAAATATTTTTCAGTATTTTGTAATGAAAGAAATTGGCTTTTGCATTTATCCTTTTTTTCTTCTTCTAGAGTTGCTAGAAACTCACTTGCTTTGGAAAATCAGGGTACCTACTTGGTTTAGCTACCCAATGATGGTATTTTAAGATACTTAGCATATCCTGAATTCTTTACTTAGCTGTACAGTGTTGTGGATGTTTTGGAAAAACTAAAAAATTTTAAAATTATCAGCCCCTCATCTGACCAGTACACTGGAGTACATCTTCCCAACTGAATAGGTCATAGACATATATAATGATCATCTCTCAATCTTTCTGTTTGTGCCATGACATAAAAAAAATGTGGGAATTATTACCACAAGATAATTGATAAATAAGGGTCTAATAAAGGCATAGGTTAAGTTAATAGACTCCAGAGGAAAAGAACATGTCACATGTCTAATGGGGTAGAGGCAGGGGAGAGGGGAGAAGAGGAGGAGGAGGAGGAGGGGGAGACAGGGGAGCAAGAGCAGGAGAAAGGGAAGGAGGAGGAGGAGCAGGAGGAGCAGCAGCAGCCACCACCATGTAGCTTTTAAACAGTACTTTTAATTTTTCCAAAACATCCACAACACTGTACAGCTAAGTAAAGAATTCAGGATATGCTAAGTATCTTAAAATACCATCATTGGGTAGCTAAACCAAGTAGGTACCCTGATTTTCCAAAGCAAGTGAGTTTCTAGCAACTCTAGAAGAAGAAAAAAAGGATAAATGCAAAAGCCAATTTCTTTCATTACAAAATACTGAAAAATATTTATTCACAAAATATTCACTT
>NW_021869182.1:0-825 GCF_006229205.1 Suricata suricatta | reverse complement strand
GCATTCACTTGCATGAGCTGCATCCATGTCCTGCAAATCGATGCCACCACTCACCAGGACGACGGGCAGACCACACGCAAGGATGAACAAACCCATCACAGAGAAACAAGGCAAAATGCGCATCGAAGCAAGAGGATCAAAAGCACTGCCTTCCTGCATTAAGGAGAGGACGTTCAACTTTAACCACCAAGCATGAAGAAAAAAACCCAACTGCTATGACCTTGATATTTTCAGTCATATTCAGCTGAATCCAAAACTCCGTCACCTCCCTCCATACAGATTCATCGTAGAGTGGAATGTACCTGAGCACCATTTGCCCACAACCTTGGTGGAGCCCCACACTACACAATAGTGACACTGGGTGTCAGCGACCAACTTAACACTGAGCCCGGGGCAGTCCCACCTCAGCACAGGCAAACTCAGGTCAGAGAGCTAGAGCCAGGGCAAGGTCACCGATGCACCCTCTGGGCCAATAAGCTAGTAAGAAAAGCTGCCAATTATTAATTCTACTAGAAAAAGGTCAAAAGAGCACTGATGAATGCAAATAGTTTAACCTGTTTCAAATTCACCTCGTTAGAAGGCTATGAACTTAGCAACATAATGTTAATGATATTCTACCATCGCCTTTATTAATAGAAGGGTTGTTGGTTTGGGTTTTTTATTTTTCCAATCTCCCAGTGGATCTGTGGCATCTCTCCGCAGTGAGGCCTTCACATTCCTGAAGTGAACTTCCACAGGCCGCTTCAAATCTCCAAACAGGCCAACACTGAAACGTCTGGACAGACTCTCCGCTGGCTCCCTGATTGGGCACCTGTATGTAATCGT
>NW_021869181.1:0-1673 GCF_006229205.1 Suricata suricatta | reverse complement strand
AAGAATTAAAAATAAAATTGCCATATGACACAGTCATTCCACTACTGGATATCTACTGAAAGGAAACAAAAACACTAATCTGAAAAGATATATGCACTCTTATGTATATTGCAGTGTTATTTATGATAGGCAACAAAGGACATAAGTGACCCCGAGAGAAAAAAAGATAAACAAGATGTGGTACACACACACACACACACACACACACACACACACGTGCATGCACACACACACTGGAATATTACTCAGCCATAAAAAGATGAGATTGAGTAATTTGTAATAACATAGGTGGACCTAGAGGTTATTGAATTAAGTGAAATTAAGTGATAAATCAGACTGGAAAGAGAAATACTATATTATTTCATTCTTATGTGGAGAACAAAAGAAATAAAGACAGACAGGGAGGGAGGAAGGAAAGTGATTAAATTTTGCATCTTCCCCTTGTTTCCTTCAATGTTACTATATTGCTTATTAGTTCCAGAAGTTTGGATTTTGTTTTATTATCAATTCCTTTGGATTTTCTATATAGGTGATTGTGTTGTCTGTGGACAAAGACAGTTTTATTTCTTCCATTCCAATACGTATACCCTTTATCCTCTTTTCTTTTCTTATCTTACTCCATTAGCAAGGACTTCCTGTACAATGTTGAAAAGGAGTGGTGAGAGGGGAGAACGTTGCCTCCTATTTGATCTCAGTGGAAAAGCTTCAAGTTTCTCACTATTAAGTATAATTTTAGTCATAAGATTTTTGTAGATATTCCTTTTCAAGTTGAGGAGTGTCCCTCTGTTCCTAGTTTACTTTTTATCATAAATAGGTGTTAGATTGGGCCAAATGTTTTTCCCGATCTCTTTAGCTCTTTGTTCATTTTTCTCACTTTTAGCTCCTTGAGTATTTTATGAGCTCTCCTAATGCTTTCATCTAATATGTCTAATGTCTGGGTTTCTCAATAACAGTTTCTGCCATTTAACGTTCTTCTTTTGCATTGGTAATGATTCCCTGTTTCTTTTTATACCGTGTGAGATTTTTGTTGAAAATCAGGCATCTAAAAAAAAAAGCCACCTCTCCTAGTCTTTGTAGGCTCGTTCTATGCCAGAGAAGTCCTTCACTGATTAGCTGAGCATGCTCTGAACATAGGGAATTGTCTCAATGGAAGCTTAAGGTGTTTTCAGGTCTTCTGTATTGTGCTGCCAAAGCGAGCACTTTTCAGCTCTTCTGAACATGAGTCCTGTCTGTGGCTTACTCACTTCCTCTATATAAAAGAGCTGTTTATGCATGCCTTCATTTCCCAATGAATCTCAACTCAGATCCTCCTCTGGGTTTCACATGGTTCTTGCAGGTCTCCAGCTGTAATCTTTTTTTCTAAATATCTGCAAATCTGTAATCTCCCTGAAGCCTTCATGAGCAGTGGCTGCCACTTTTCCTCACCTGAGCACTGAATTGGGCACTACAGAGAGTAATCTCTCTGCACTCAGTTAGATTAGAACAGGACAAAGAAGGTCTATTCTGCCACCTACAGTTCAAGGAAGGGAACGGAGCTCCTACCTCTTCCAGACCAAAAGGCTGCCACACTGGGGAGTGGCTAAAATAAAGGCAAGTAAAAAGTCATAGATAATTATTTTTGTTAAATAATAAGTTTAAAAACCTTAACTGCTGCATAACCTCATATACAGTAA
>NW_021869180.1:0-825 GCF_006229205.1 Suricata suricatta | reverse complement strand
CAAAATACAAAAAGTAGAATGTCACAGCTAGGTCAGACTTATGCCTAGAAGAAAGGAGGAATATCTACCAATATATTAAATCTCAAGGCGCCTAGACGGCTCAGTCCGTTAAGTGTCTGACTTCGGCTCAGGTCATGATCTCACGATTCATGGGTTTGAGCCCGGTGACAGACTCTGTGCTGACAGCTAGGAGGCTGGAGCCTGCTTCAGATTCTGTGTCTCCTCTCTCTCTGCCCCTCCCCTACTCATGTAGATGTAGAGTGTGTGTGATGGTTGACAATCATTGATGCCTTGCTAGGCATTGGCTCACTGTCTAAGCAATGTAAGGCATGAGCTTTCCTGACAGATTGGAAAGTGCTTTGTGACTAGGGGAAAATCAAATCAAATGCTTGTCACAGGGAATTCCAAACTAGGTGGGAAAGCAGAAAGGGCATGGGAGTAAAAAGAAGAGCTGGGAGAAGGAGAAAATCCAGTCTAATAAATGAAATGCAAACACCTGAAAGGCAGCATCAGTTGATGACACAGTAGAAACATTGCTCAAAGCTCCTAAAGGATTTCTTTGCTTCATGGCAAGCTGATTTTCAATAAGAGTGCTTTGCAAATTTAGAAAATACAAACTAGGAAAATGGATAACAAAGCTGTGAGATCACCAATCAAAGGAAGACATTTAAAATGTTGGCTGTGAAACAATTGTAATAGTATGAAAAATGCTTATTATCACCTGATGAGTGGGAGAGGGATGCAAAATACAAAAAGTAGAATGTCACAGCTAGGTCAGACTTATGCCTAGAAGAAAGGAGGAATATCTACCAATATATTAAATCT
>NW_021869179.1:0-825 GCF_006229205.1 Suricata suricatta | reverse complement strand
GGGGAGTTTTAGCAACCATACAGATGGCAGGGGTCCCCCTCTGTAGTTTCACACAGAGTAGGTTCATGGTCCTACGGTCCTCCATGCTCCACCTGCTCAGCCCTCCCTCCACTCTAACCTCTAAGAGCCCCAGATCTCTTCACTGTCTGCATAGTTTTGCCTTTTCCAGGTTGTCATATACTTGGAACCATACAGAATGTAGCATTCTCAGACTGGCTTCTTTCACTTAGTGAGATGCATGTAATTTCTTCTGTGTCATTTCATGGCTTGGCAGCTCATTTCTTTTTAGTGCTAAATAATATTCCATTTCCCAGATGCTCCACCTTTAAACCATGTGTTTTTTTGTGTGTCTATTTTTACAGGAGACCAGTCATCACCAAACTCAAAAATCATATGTATCACCATCTCTATTGTGCTTATCTTGGTTATTGTGGTATCCATTTGCCTTTTGAAAATTCATGTCTGCAGGTATTGACTGACGTTTCTTCTTCCTTAGTTTGATTAGGCCAGAGGGGTTCAGAAATAAGGAACTGACAGGTGAAATCAATATGCTAACATCAACTTCCCATAATCAAGAAGCATGTCCTAAATGTGTAGATTTGGACTACTCTAAATGACAACAGGGTTTTGCTTGGTTACTTAGGCATGCAAGCCGAGTGAATTAGGCCATTTTGGACTAGACCTTGGGAGAGATAATGTATGCTAAATTTCTAAGCCAGTAAAGAATTATAGTAATTCATTTTATGTCACATATTTTCGATATATTAAGCTTCCGTTTCATAATTCCACTTCCTTTTCCAAAATCTGGAATTATCTTGTCTACAT
>NW_021869178.1:0-825 GCF_006229205.1 Suricata suricatta | reverse complement strand
GCCGCCCCCCGCCGCCCCCCGCCACGGAGCTCGGTGCCCGCGCCTCCCGGACCCCGCTCTTGGCCCGCGTGCAGGCCCACTCACCGCCGGCCCGCCGTCCGCTCGGCCCCCGCGACACGGGGCCGGGGTCTGACTTTCAAGCGGAGCCGAGAAAAGGGGAGGAGCGGAGGAAGGCAGAAGGAAGAGGAGGACTTTTCAAATTAAAAACAAACTAATGCCTAGAGGGGAGGGGGCGGCGCGGGGCCCGGGGGCGTGGCCCCGGCTCGCCCAGACCCTCCCCCGGGGCGCGCGGTCCCCTGGGCCTCTGACCCCGCCCCCCGCGCTTTGCTCTTGGCTGCCCCCGGTCGCTGTCACGGGAGGCGTGGGCTGCGGATTGAGAAAGGAGCGGGAGGGGGACCCGGGGAGAAAAGTTGTCGCAGCTCTAGTGTGAGGTGAAGAGAAAGGTAAGGGCAAGTCGACGGTTGCATTTGATCAGAGAAGCAGAATTTTGCTGACCGAGATTAGGAGCACGGAGGGGCTCTTTCGCCAGAGCCCTGCTAATTTGCATCTGATCCCACCCCTAGGCCCTTGGCTTGGAGAATTGGCCTTGGCAATGCAGTGCTAGCTGGAAACACTCAATGCCGCCCCTAGCATTTTGTTTTCTTTTCCACAGGTTTGGAGGAGGCCAATTTGATGTTGGAGGGAGGGAGTCCAGGAAAGAGGGGTGGGGAGCAGCGTTGCCTAGTTTTCTGACCTTTGGAGAAAAATGCCATTTGTTAATTACCATTGTTAGGCACAATGCTTTTTTTGAAACTTCTAGGGTTCAGGACTGTGGTGGTCCCTGGG
>NW_021869177.1:0-825 GCF_006229205.1 Suricata suricatta | reverse complement strand
ATTTATTCATTTATGCAAACCTTAGGATACAAGATGCTTATCACTAAATAGTGAAACATCTCCACTGGACCGTGCACTGTATGTAGTATCATCAGCTCAAGAGAGCTTGGTGGTGGTAGAACACGAAAAGTGGCATCGGGAGGTTACAGCTGACTGGGATACAACAGAGCAATACGAGAGAGAAATAACCAGAATCATTGACAATATTCTTGAGTCTAGGCTCAGAGACCATGTAATTGAGAAAATAATTGTGTGAAGAGTTCCTTGACCTTTCTGCATTCGTTTTGCCTTATTGAGGGTGATGATTGCTAACATTTATTGAGCCCTTACTGTTTAAGACTTTTGTGTCATTCAGTCTTTGCAGCAATCCTATGGGGTAGTATTATTAGCCCTGTTTATAGATGAGGCAACTGAGGCAGAGAGGTTAATAACTTGGTAAGGGTGATATGGCCAGTAGGTAAAATTCAGGAAGTCCTGAAAGTCTGTTTTGTCCGTCATATTCACTCTCTCCATTGTTTTCCCTTCCCTTCTCCTTTTCTTTCTCAATCAGTGTATATGATTAAGGATGTGTATATCTTAACTTGTTTCTTATAAATGTAGGAGTTGTTGAAATTTTAACAAATATGGAGACGTTTAAAAAAGGGAATTAAAATCACACCAGTCATTATTTTGGCATTTTTAGTTGGGTCACGTGTGTGTTAGTGTTTGTGTGAGAAAGACAGAGACAGAGTGACGGAGAGAGACAAAGCAAAAAATATTTTTCCAGAAAAGTACAATCCTTTGTACCTTCATTAGTTGTAAATGTGAGTGCCCCATCCTTTGTGT
>NW_021869176.1:0-825 GCF_006229205.1 Suricata suricatta | reverse complement strand
GACTTTTTCCCGTGGTTAATTTCAAGTTTCATAGCATTGTGATCTGAAAGAATGCATGGTATGATCTCTATTCATTTATACTTATGGAGGGCTGCTTTATGCCCCAGTATGTGATCT
This sequence comes from Suricata suricatta, assembly GCF_006229205.1. NCBI lineage: Eukaryota > Metazoa > Chordata > Mammalia > Carnivora > Herpestidae > Suricata > Suricata suricatta. The sequence continues at coordinate 708 of NW_021869176.1, read as the reverse complement.
ATCTTGGAGAATGTGCCATGTGCACCCAAGAAGAAGGTGAATTTCCTAACTTCAGGATGCAGAGTTCTAAATATATCTATCAGTTCCATCTGTTCCAATATGTCATTTAGGTTCATTGTTTCTTTAGTGGTTTTCTGTCTGGTTGATCTATCCATTGCTGTCAGTGGAGTATTAAAGTCCCCTGCAGTTAGGACATTCTTATCAATAAGGTTGTTTCTGTCTGTGATTGTTTTGTGTATTTGGGCGCTCCCGAATTTGCACATAGATATTTATAATTGTTAGCTCTTCCTGAGGAGAGACCCTTTAATTAGTATATAATGTCCTTCTTCATCTCTTGTTACTGCCTTTACTTTAAAGTCCAGTTTGTCTGATATAAGTATGGCTTCTCCACTTTCTTTTCACTTCCAGTTGCATGATAGATATTTCCCCATCCCTTTACTTTCAACCTGAAGGTATCTTCAGGTCTAAAATGAGTTTCTTGTAGACAGCAAATAGATGGATTTTGTTTTTTTATCCATTCTGCTACCCTGTGTCATTTGGTGGGAGCATTCAGTCCATTATACATTCAGTGTTGTTATTGAAAAATGTGGGTTTAGAGTCATTGTGTTCTTCCTAGAATTCATGTTTATAGTGGTGTCTCTAGCACCTTGTATTCTTTTCAACATTTCCCTCATAGAGTCCTCTTAGGATTTCTTGTAGGGCTGGTTT
>NW_021869175.1:0-825 GCF_006229205.1 Suricata suricatta | reverse complement strand
TCCATATATTGGAAAGCATTAAGCAGAATTTACATGGGCTCTGTCCCCAGTGTTCCTGGGATTTCTGCACCAAATCCCAATATGCTTACCGCTACCCTGACGCACTTCTCACTCAAAGCAAACACTCAGAAATGAACGAATATAGACTTCCTCAGAAACACAGAGAATACCCCAAGCCCTCAAAGCAATGGAGAGCCAATGACATTATGGAGGCCCTCACTGTGGACGTGAAGGACCCTTAAGTGGAACAGAAGGAGAATCCTTAGAGATTTGTGAGACTGCGATGTATTGGAAAGCAGATGTGACTCTGTGAAACATATTGACATAAAACTAGGTTTTACAAACTGATTTCCATTCCAGAATGGCTGCTGAAATCCTATTGTACGGACTTCATCCTTCACATTTGGACCTCACCTCTGTCATCTGCCTCTTTCATTCCCACTTACCTGGGTATGAGGCTACTGTCTCCTTTCTCTTCACATCCCATAGCTCCCTCCTTTGTTCCAAAAAGATGACCAGGTCTGGCTTTGACACAACAAGACCTGTTTGTTAGAACAAAAGAATAGAGTATTGCTGGACATACTACCTCTCAACCCAGTATTGGACTCAGTAGAGAAAAGAGGACATCCTAGAATTCTGGAAAAGCATGTCCAAATGCTGTTGCCCAACAGCCCCTTTGGAACACACAGGATGGATTTCCATGTATCACATCCTGATCTCCAATTCTGAGTCTTACCACTACCAACAGGAAGAGAAATTCATATTGAAGACAGAAATATCACTTTATGCCACTCAATACTTATAAATCCCATCCATCGATGAAAT
>NW_021869174.1:0-826 GCF_006229205.1 Suricata suricatta | reverse complement strand
ACCAGGGGTCTGCTTTCTCCTGTCCCTTACTAGCTGTGTGATCCTGGGAAAACCACCACGCCCTGTGGGCAGCAGGTTCTTCACTGTGAAGTAAGTGGGTTGGATAAGCCCCGTCTTGCAGGACTGGAGGAACGTATGTGATGTAAGCAAAGCACCTTGCACCGTGTGCTGGGCATCTATCAGGACTTTGATGAATGGCAGGTGTTTCCGATGTTGATTTGATCCCAGGCCCTCATCTGTCCTCTGGGATGTGTTCTGTTTCCCAGGTCATGCTGGAGAATATGCAGCTCAACAGGACACGGAACAGCTGACAAGCCAAACAGGGGCTTCATGGATAAAACTCGGTCCGTTTCCTTTTTCTTTTAATTAAAAAAAACTGTTTTAGGGGCGCCTGGGTGGTTCAGTCAGTTGAGCCTCTGACTTCGGCCTAGGTCAGATCTCACGTTCCTGGGTTCGAGCCCCGCGTCAGGCTCTGTGCTGACAGCTAGCTCAGAGCCTGGAACCTGCTTTGGGTTCTGTGTCTCCTTCTCTCTCTGCCCCTCCCCCTCTCATGCTCTGTCTCTCTCTGTATCAAAAATAAACAAAAACATTAAAAAAATTTTAAAAACTCTGTTTTGTTTATTTTTGAAAGAGAGGGACAGAGCATGGGCAGGGGAGGGGCAGAGAGGAAGGAGCACAGAAAGTGAACCAGCCTCCAGGATCTGAGCTGCGGCACAGAACCCGGCGTGGAGTTCAAGTCATGAACCGTGAGATCATGACTTGAGCAGAAGTCAGATGCTTAACCGACTGAGCCGCCCGGGATCCTCACAGTCCATTTTGGAATTCA
>NW_021869173.1:0-826 GCF_006229205.1 Suricata suricatta | reverse complement strand
CCCCCCCCCCCCCCCTGCACGTCCCTGCGCTCCGGCTGCAGGGCACCAGGCGCCTGTATCCTGGAGCATTTCTGCGTTTGTATTTAGAGTGACTTACACGGTTTTCCCTGCTCCCTGTCTCGGGGGCCGGGGGTGGGTAGTGCTGCGTCTGCGTCTTGCTGAGTGGGCACTGCCCACCCGTCCCCGTGGGCTGGACCGGAAGCCGCACGGTCAGCGGAACTCAGCTGCAGGGCCGCCGGGGCCGCGCCCTTCCTGAGCAGCGGCGGGCGGCGGCGAGTTTCCGATTCCTTCTGTAGTCTGGTCCTGAAGGGGAAAACGGCCGTGTCCGTAAACACGAGGCTTTTTGATAAGATTGAGCCCAACAGCGTGTTGACACTGAGAACAAGTCGGGCGGGAGGCGAGCTCGCCTGCCTGCAGGTGGAAGGCGGAACGAGGAAGGAAAATCACCTTTATTTTCAGATGATATTTTTATATACCCAGAAAGCCGAAAAATACGGAAGACGAAGAGCTCTGGGACCACCTTGAACCTGGGGCCTCCGAGACTCCGCACACCATCGTGACCGAGACCTGCAGGGGGTCTCGTGTGAGTGTCACCAGGAAGAAAACTGCGGTTTTACTGTGGAGTCAAACAGTCCCTGGGCCCGTGGGGAGCGGCACCCCCTAAACGCTCCAAAACAAAGGGTCATCATTTTATTAGTAGGATTCCGGCTATATTTTCAGTAACACTGTGGTTTTCTGTTGTTTTGAAATGGAAGAAAGTAGTGAAAACGGAGAGGGGCAAGGGCCTGAGGCCAGAGACCGTGAGGAGGTGCGCTCAGCCTCACGT
>NW_021869172.1:0-826 GCF_006229205.1 Suricata suricatta | reverse complement strand
TTCCCTGATAAAATAAAAACAAACGTACAAAAATTTCCATAAGTGCTCACCACCACATGTATCCAGGTTTTGTGCCTTGTTTATCTTCTTTCTTAATGGTACCGCGATCTAATATGCTATGTATTTTCCTTAGATATTTTGTATATTGTGTATTCTTGACCCCTCTGCTGCCATTTTAAATACCAAGTGGTCAAGATTTTTACCTTTGATATTTATCTCTGCTCTGACTATACCAAAAACAATGCCTGGCAAGTAAAAGGTATAATAAATACTGTGTGTAAATGTGAGTGTATATATATGCACATATACATATTTATTTAAAAATTTTTGACATAGATCTTATAATTTTCATTTTACAAATGATTCAGACAGTTTAAGTGACTTTCTAGGGACCACTGGATCAATCAAGTGGCAAAGCCAGAATTCAAACCCATGTCATTCTTTTTCTTTTTCTTTGATTAAAAAATTCAGATTTATTATCTTACAGTTATTAAGACCAGAAGTTTAAAATGGGTGCCACTGGGCTAAAATCAAGGTGTTGTCAGCACTGTATTCTTTCTGGGGACTCTAGGGGAGAGTCCATTTCACGGTTGTTCCCAGCTTCCAGAGACCACCTGCTTGCCTTGGTTCTTGGCTCTTTTCCTCATCTTGAAGGCCAGCAATTTTGGCCGAGTCTTTTTCACACTATCATTTCTCTGATTCTCTTTTCTGCCTCCTTCTTCCACATTTAAGGATCTTATGACTACAGCTCCTTTACCTTGACAATTTAGTATAATCTTTCTATTTTAAGGTCAGCTAGTTAGCAACCTTAATTTCACCAGCTGCC
>NW_021869171.1:0-826 GCF_006229205.1 Suricata suricatta | reverse complement strand
ATATGTACTATGTGTGGATACACAGTGGTTTAGAGAAAGTGGGATGGACTAGCTTGTGAGGACTTGAAGCAATACCTTATAAAGTAGTGATCTGCAAGCTTTAAATATATATGTATTTCATGTTAGATATGGAAATACATACATGTAATTTATTATTTTATTTTTTCTAATATAATTTATTGTCAAATCGGCTTCCATACAACACCCAGTGCTCATCCCAACAAGTGCCCCCCTCAATGCCCCTCACCCACCTTCCCCTCTCCCCTACTGCCTATCAACCCTCAGTTTGTTCTCTGTTTTTGAGTCTATAACTTAAACTGACAATTTTCAGTTTCTCAGATTGTCAATCTGAGAAATTCAAAACTAATATTCATCAAAGGAAATTACTTCTTAAAGATTTGCAATGTATATTTTGACCAATTATTATTATTTTTAATATCCATTCACTTTTGAGAGAGTGAAAGTCAGAGCATGAGCAGGGGAGGAGCAGGGAGAGAGGGAGACACAGAATCTGAAGCAGGCTCCAGGCTCTGAGACTTCAGCACAGAGTCTGATATGGGACTCGAACTCATGAACGTGAGATCATGACCCAAGCCAAAGTCAGACAGTTAACCAACTGAGCCACCCAGGCACCCTCTAACCAGTAATTATTAAGAAAAAACTACATTGAAACTTGCTCACCTTTGTTTCATTAGGGGTTGGCAGGGTATTTGAACTCACAGTAAGTCTTACATATTATTTGTTTAAAAGAATGGATAAATTTAAAAAAACTCAATTTTAATAAGGAGAATTTACTTGCAGAAGTAGCAGTATGTTAAATGACTTT
>NW_021869170.1:0-1674 GCF_006229205.1 Suricata suricatta | reverse complement strand
GAAGATGATCAGCAAGGGAAATAAAGCAATAATAAGAAAGAACAAAAAATCACTTCCTATTTAATCCTACAGATTTATTCAATCATGTGCAAAATCATAATTTACTATGTGCCATTCACTGGGCTAAATGCTTTACATACATTATCATCTTTAAATTCCTTTAAATCTAAAATTAAATGGTATACTTTACATTACTTGATAATTAAAATAGCAAATGTGGAAGAAAATCAATAAGAACATCATTAGCATAAGTCTATTTGGCCAATGTTGGCAAAAGTGTCTGAAGAAGAGTTCAGAGTTGAGGAACAAGAGGTAATATGCCACTTTAGCAAGAGGACTTCTGTTAATGCTTATCTAGTTCCAAGAATGGGAAGAGAAGAATTTTTTTTTTAAAGACTAGTAACCACTACTTGGGCAGTCCTTATCCAGAATGGTGAGAAGAGGGGAAAAGTAAATGTGCAAGAGGTGTTGGGGAGAAATTGTTAGAGGGCTCAGAGGAAAATGTTCAAGTCCTTTAGTAGCTCTTGAACATGGTTTTCATATCAGTAACATTTTAACAATTATTTCTCATCATGGGAAAAATTGTTTTGGATTATTGAGTTTAATTTGGATATATGGGCAATAAAGAAAAAGACATTTTTCCTGAAGACAAATATCTTTTTGTTCTTGGCATATTTTTCATAGTTTTATTTGGATGGTGGGAGGTCTTGAGGATTGAAAGTGTCGGTTTTATGTTGTTTAACACAAAAGTAAACCTTAGAAATTGTTATTTTTGGGTTGTGATTTGGAGACTATGGTAGAAGTGTTAAAGATATATTCCTGGCATTATAATCTCTAGTGTTTCAATCACATTTCTTAAGCCATTAACAAACAAAGAAACAAAACATATCTTGAGTGGAATTTAAAAATAAGTTAGACAAAAGTTAGACAAAAAACAAGACATATTCACTTAAACAAAGAAAAGGAAGGAAGGAAGGGAGGAAGGGGAGGAGGGAGGAAGGATGGAAGGATGGGGAGAAGGAAGGAAGGAGGGAAGGAGGGAGGCAAGGAAGAGGGAATGAGGGAGGAAGGAAGGGAGACAGAAGGCAACACTTGTCTACTTTTTGCAAATATTTAAAACATGACTTTTCTCCAAAGTATAGATAAGAACAAGTTGAAAGCGTTCTATTTACAGATAGAAAAATGTTCACATGTTATTAAGAAAAAGAGAGATAAGGGAGTCACAAGTGCTAAACCCATATTAGCAAACCATGACTTAATACCTAGTCTACCTGTAGTTTTAATCTCTCCCATGAATGACATCTTTAACCAATCAATTTGGAATGTCATGATGAGCAATAGTGAAATAAACTGCCTGATAGACCTTCACTCTTCCCCAGAAGGGAGGGGGCCTTGATTGAAACGATCTGTTCTTTGTTAGATACTTCCTTTTTCTGCACCTTTCCACTTATAAAACACTTCTATTTTTAAAGTCCCTCAGAGCTCCCTTCTCTTTGCTGGGTGGGATTCTGCTTGCTTTGTGAATGACTGAATAAAGCCAATTTGGTTTTTAAATTTACTCAGTTGATTTTGTTTTTAAACAATACACAGTGAATACAAGTATTGTGAAAATTTCTTTATGACTATGGCTCATAGTATGAAAAATGTATGTATCAGAAATATGGTAGATTTTTT
>NW_021869169.1:0-826 GCF_006229205.1 Suricata suricatta | reverse complement strand
TTTGTGAGTTTGCATGGAACACTGGTTTAGGGTGGTTGGCAGTATATTCATTTTTTGGAAACATTAAGTGGTGTGATGGGTGGGAAAAAAGGCATATTGGTGATTTCCTCAAGAAATTGCATCCTTCTTCAGCACTTGGCCTAAACACAATGTGGTCTACCAAAACAAAAGTCTAACCTTCAAATACAGTGAGTGAAAACGAAATCCGCTCTCTGAGGGTAGAGTCAGGCTGTTGGCCAAAGAAATATGCTTTGTGAAAATGATGATCAAAGCCATTTCTGTTTATACAATTGTCTCTGTTCCCTTCTTTCCTTCCCTCCTTCCTCTCTCTCTCTCTCTGTCTCTTGGTCTCTCTCCCCCAAATGAACTGTGTGATTATATGAGAACAGGAAACTCTCTCAATCTTTTTGTATTCTTCCATTGAGAAATATTGGGATTTACCTATAGAACTTTTAAAGCACTTTTCAATTCTAAAATTTTATACTTATTTAAAATAATTAGTCATTGGTCTATTTTTCCAATAACCTAAATTTGGATAGTGGAAAACTAATTAATATCAGACTGATAACTAATCAATTGAATACCAGACTGATAACAATTCCAGAAGTTTTCATATTTGGGCTATTTTAACAAAAATAACTAAGGAAGATGAAGGGATTCATCTCTATATTTTGCAGTAGGTTGGCTTTATTTGAAATAGTTTTCAGTGATTCCTTATATTTTTCCCTTCCAAACGTAGGCCCCACACCAAATGAAACATTTGGAAAAAGTATTTTACCATCGAGAGAGAGAGAGAGAGAGAGAGAGAGAGAGAGAGAGAGAGAGA
>NW_021869168.1:0-826 GCF_006229205.1 Suricata suricatta | reverse complement strand
ATTGCAGTTTTCAACAAAACGATGACGCGTCGGTCACAGCGGTGCTGTGGGGCGATTTCAGGTGGCGGGTCTGAGGGCCATGTGGCTCTAGGTCACAAGGCCAGGGCACTGCACCCCACACCGCTTTTTGTGCTTTTTACAACATCACAGAAATAGACTTGCACCTCGACTCCTGTGGCATATTTTCTGCACCTTGCACAATGGGAGGAGGTCCACAAGGTGAGCCTCTGGGGCGGGTCCACAGGACGCCGAGGGCAGAGGCCGGCCCCTCCTGCGGCTCATGCCCGCCACCACAGCCACGCTCTGAGTCCCGGAGTCCGAGGAACGCGGCACGCTCACACCGAGGTCCCTTCCAGGGAGAAGCAGGGAAATTGGCAGAGAGGGCTGGGGCCCGGGACCCTGCTGACTGACCCCTCCCGGCCCGGGTTCCCAGCTGTGCCATCACCTGCACGCTGCTGGGGGTGAGAGGCCCGGCACCCACGAGGCTGGGAAGCACCCTGGAGGGGACACGCTCTCGGCACACCAGGCTCAGTTCTGCTGAGCGCACAGTGACCCCGCACGGCGCACTCTGGGCTTGGCTCCCCGGCGCCCTCCCCAGCGGTCTCCCCACTCTCTGGGTCACACCGAGCTGGGTGGCAACAGGCAGGGCCTACGTGTGGCCCAGATGCCCCCAAGCCCACCACCACCACCGTGGCCAGCGCCCCACACTGAGGGGCCGGCTTGGGGCACCAGTGCAGGAGCCTCAGGGCCCAAGCACAGAGCTCGGGATGAGGGTCGGGGGCTGGCGGGGAGGAACCAGGGTGAGCCGGGAGACCCCGGGGCTCGC
>NW_021869167.1:0-826 GCF_006229205.1 Suricata suricatta | reverse complement strand
GTGTACACAGTACATCTATCAATGAACGGACACTTAAGTTGCTTCCATATCTTGGCTTTTGTAAATAGTTCTGCTATGAACATAGGGGAATATATATATCTTTTCAAATTAGTGGTTTTGTTTTCTTGGATAAATACCTAGAAGTGGAATTGCTGGATCATATAGTAGCTTTATTTTTAATTTTTTGAGGAACCTCTACACTGTTTTCCATAGTGGCTGCACAAGTTTGCACTCCCAGCAACAGTGTACAAAAGTTCCCTTTTCTCCACAGTCTTGCTCACACTTGCTATGTTTTGTCCCTTTTTTACTAGCCATTCTGACAGTTGTGAGATGACACCTCATTGTGGTTTTGATTTGCATTTCCCTGATGATGAGTGATGTTGAATATCTTTTCATGTTTCTGTTAGCCATCTGGATATCTTCTTTGGAGAAATGTCTATTCATATCCTCTGCTCATTTTTTATTGGATGATTTGTTTTCTTTGATATTGAATTGTGTGAGTTCTTTATATATTTTGGATATTAACCCCTCTTAGATATGATTGAGTAATTTCACTACTGAGTATTTACCCTAAGAAAACAAAAATGCTCATTCAAAAAGATATATGCACCTCTATGTTTACTGCAGCATTATTTACAGTAGTCAATATGGAAGCAAAGTGTCTCTTAGATAGACAAATGAATAAGGAATATGTGGTATGTGCACACACACACACACACACACTCACACAGGCATATTATGCAGCCATAAAAAAGGAGGAGATTGTGTGCCATTTGTGACAATATAGATGGACCTAGAGGGTATTATGCTAAGTGAAATAAATCAG
>NW_021869166.1:0-826 GCF_006229205.1 Suricata suricatta | reverse complement strand
GAGCCTTAGAATATTTACTGAAGTGACATTAGAGAACATGGAATAACATTAATATGTCAAGGAAGGAAAAGCTTAGCCAGGCATTTGGCAGGAATATAAATCAGGAATAAAATGTGAAAGCTTGAGTTATTAAGGGAATAATTATTTGATTGAAAGGCTGATAATTTCAGGTCCTACATGATATGTCGAGTTTAAAAAGGAGAAAACTGTATCCAGTTATTTAGAGATATTACAGAATTATTGAAATACCTAAGATTATGAAAAGAGCTATAAAAACAAACAAGAAGCTGAAGGAAAATAATTTTATTAAAGAATGCACTCCAAAAATTTTTCAAACTTTAAAGGACTTGGAATAGAAAGAACAACAATTTCATTAAAAGAAAATAGAAGAAAAAAATTTGAATTTTGAGAGAAAACAAAAGACATACATTAGAGGCTAGAGAAATAAAGGAAAATATATCAATAAGCAACTACAAGCCATAGTATTCAGTAACCATAAGAAATTACATTGTGCTCTCAAGAGAGATTAGAAGAGGTTTTATTGATTAGCTCATCATGTCATTCAATCCCTGAAATTAAGAGTTGTCTATTGAAAAATAGAACACATATGGGCAAATAAAATAATATTAATAATTATTTAATGATAAATTTCATCATAATAATATGAACATTAATAATACTAATTTTGTAATATGTATCCATGGGCTAAATGGGTGTTGGATATTAAGGAAGGCACTTGAGATGAGCACTGGGTGTTATATTTAAGTGATGAGTTATTAAATTCTACAACTGAAACCAGTTCTACCATGTTAACTAACTAGAATTT
>NW_021869165.1:0-826 GCF_006229205.1 Suricata suricatta | reverse complement strand
AAAAAAATCTCACGTGTGTGGGTTCTAGCCCCACGTCAGGCTCTGTGCTGACAGCTAGCTCAGAGCCTGGAGCCTGCTTCTGGTTCTGTGTCTCCTCTCTCTCTGCCCCTCACCCTCTCATGCTCTGTCTCTCTCTGTATCAAAAATAAATAAAATAAAAAATAAAAAAAAGATGTTCTGGAGGACCTGGGTGGCTCAATTGGTTAAGCAAGTGATTGCTGCTCAGGTCATGATCTCACAGTTCATGAGTTTGAACCCTGCACCAAGGTGTGTGCTGTCAGCACATAGCCTGCTTTAGATCCTCTGTCTTCGTCTGTCCCCGCCCCTCCCCCACACATGCTCTCTCTCACGCTCTCTCTCTCAAAAATAAAAAAAATAAACATTTTTTAAAAATAAAGAAAAGATGTTCGGATGTCTAGTCCTATTTTATTTTATTAAATGTTTATTTTTGAAAGAGACAGAATGCGAGCGGGGGAGGGGCAGAGAGAGACACACACAGAATTCGAAGCAGGCTCCAGGCTCTGAGCTGTCAGCACAGAGCCTGACACAGGGCTCAGATTCATGAGCCATGAGATCACGACCTGAGCCAGAGTTAGACGCTTAACCGACTGAGCCACCCAGGCGCCGCTGCTTAGTTCCATTTTAAACATGTTATGGTTGGGGTGATGGCGAACAGCCTAGTAAGAAAGATAAATGGTACCTGGAATGTGAGACACAAGTCTGTTTGTTTCACTGATGCCAAGTGCCTAGAATAGTGCCTGGCACCAGCCAGACGCTCAGTAATCACTGGAGGCAAGTGGCCAAACTGGAGATTTTATCTGGGGAT
>NW_021869164.1:0-826 GCF_006229205.1 Suricata suricatta | reverse complement strand
AAAAAAAACTCAGGAAGTCTCTACTTTCCTTGGAGATATGTTGGTGGGGGGAGGGGAGATACTGATAAAAACATATATGACATAATGGCTCATACTGAGAAGCACTATGAAGACAGGGTAGGTAAGTGGCTAGAAAATGACTAAGACAGCCGATTTTATTTATTTTTTTATATTCTTTTAATGTTTTATTTATTTTTGAGAGAGAGAGAGAGAAGCAGCTCCAGCAGGGGAGGGTCAAGAGAGAGAGGGAGACACAGAATCTGAAGCAGGCTGCAGGCTCTGAGCTGTCAGCACAGAACAGACTTAGGGCTTGAACTCACAAACTGTGAGATGATGACCTGAGCCAAAGTCAGAAGCTCAACTGACTGAGCCATCCAGGCGCCCCAAGGCTGCCAATTTTAAAGGAACAGTCAGAGAGGCTTTTCTGCAGAGGCAATAGAATGTAGGGACCCCAGGGAAGTGAGGGAAGGAGCCCTAACCTGGGGGAAAGGCCAGCAAGGTGGAGGGCAGTTGCAGTGCACTAAGAAGGGGAAATTGTGAGTGTGCTTGAAGGATAATAAGACCCATGTGTCCAAGAGCAGTGCTGCGTGGGGTCAAGCTCAGAGATGGAGAACTCCCTTTGTTACTACAATGGCACATATAGAAGGGAGAACATCTCACACACTCTGAGAATCACAGAACTGGAGAAGAGCCTTGCTCAAAATACAGGCAATGAGGGCGCCTGGGTGGCTCAGTCGGTTAAGCGTCTGACTCTTAATTTCTGCTCAGGTCATGATCTCACGGTTTCTTCGATCGAGCCCTGTGTTAGGCTCTGCTCTGATGGTGC
>NW_021869163.1:0-826 GCF_006229205.1 Suricata suricatta | reverse complement strand
TTTTTTTTAATGTTTATTTATTTTTGAGAGAAGGGGGTGGGGGACAGAGAGAGAGACAGAATCTGAAGCAGGCTTCGGGCTCTGAGCTGTCAGCAAGGAGCCTGACGTGGGGCTCAAACTCATGAACTGCGAGATCATGACCTGAGCCCAAGTCAGATGCTTAACTGACTGAGCCACCCAGGTGCGTCATGAATATGGAAAGCTCTTTGATGAACAACACAGCTTGCAAGACTGGAGAACAGGAAGAAGCATTTCATCAGGAGGTTGAAAGGATTAAGCTGTTGGCAGTTTGACAATACATGGATATTGTTGGAAGAAAGGAGTCAAGAGTTAGCAGATTTATGCACTTATGTCCTCCACCAAAAGGTTTTAGGGAACTACATATTGCTGAAGGTGTGGTTTGTAAATAAAATATTGGAGAATGGCTATTATCGATTTTGCTCACACATGGAAAGGTTCTTAAACTCATCTGTTTAGGTAGGGGCTGTGGGCAAGCAGAGGTGACATGCACCTAGCACTCCTAAGGTATGGAAGGAGAACCCTGGTGTCTCACGTTTTAGTTTTCCTCACCTATTTGTTGTTGCTGTTATTGCTCTCTCAGCACTGTTTTCCTCTAAACTTTGACTGGTCATAGGACATTATAGTCGGGCATTGTGTTTGAGGACAAAACCAAGGCCTTCCCATTTCTTTCCATCTTATGTGGATACTGCCATTTTCAAGACAAGTTTGTGGGTACCAATTTCCATGTACAATGTCCATTATACTTGCACTGGCTTTGTTTTTCTGTCACATAGTACAACTCATTATCCAAGCAAACAAGCAGATT
>NW_021869162.1:0-826 GCF_006229205.1 Suricata suricatta | reverse complement strand
AACAGAATAGTGATTCAATATTTCCATATATTATTGCTCAAGATAAGTGTATTCTTGGGGTGCCTGGGGGGCTTGGTCAGTTAAGCATTGGATTCTCGGTTTCAGCTCAGGTCGTGATCTTGCGGTTCAAGAGTTCGAGCCCCACATGGGGGCTCCGTGCTGGCGGTGTACAGCCTGCTTGGGATTTTCTCTCTCCTTTCTCTCTGCATGTTCTGTCTCACTTGCATGTTCTGTCTCTGTCTCTCTTTCAAAAATAAGATAAACTTAAAAAAAATAAGATAACTGTACTCTTAATCCCCTTTACCTATTTCAACCATCCTCCCTGCCCCCCCCACAAGGGACTTCTTTACAGTCACCATCAAATACCAGCTCCTTTCGCATTGACAAAACCCTGCAGGACCTGCCTTGTTTTGCCACCTCTCGCCCCTGCTCAGCAACAGCACTGGCCACCTGGGACACATCAAACACCAGGCTTGATGCTGCCCCCGGCCTTTGCACATGTGTTTCCATTACCTGCAATGTTCCCTCATCTTCCACTCAGCCTATTCCCTCCGCAAGGCTGCCCCTCAGGGCTCAGCTCGAGGCAGCGTCGAATCTGCCCATCTAATATGTGCCAACACACCTGTCGTGCGGCATGATGCTGCTCCACCTAGTTTTTTCAGGGCATTGACCGCTCTTTGAAATGATCTGATATGCTCTTTGTGTTCCTTGGGGTCAGCAAACTGCAGCCCAGGGGCCAAAGCTGATTTCGAAATGCAGTTTTATCAGCCCCCTCTTCGTGTAGATTGTCGGTGGGAGCTTTTGGACTATGGAGTAGTTGCAAGTG
>NW_021869160.1:0-826 GCF_006229205.1 Suricata suricatta | reverse complement strand
TTAAGTTTATTTATTTATTTTGAGAGAGTGCATGAGCAGGGGAGGGGCAGAGAGGGAGGGAGGCTCTGAGAGAGAATGCCAGGCTGACTTTACACTGTTAGCGCCTGGGGGGTGGGGCTTGAACTCACAAACTGTGAGATCGCGACCTGAGCCAAAGTCAAGGGTTGAATGCTTAACTGACTGAGCCGCCCAGGCGCCCCAACTATAACCTTTCTGCAGACAGGAAACCTGGGGCTCAGAGCGGTCAATAGTTTGCCTGGGGTTACACAGCAAGTGAGTGGCAGGGCTGGGATTTGAAGCCAGGTCCAAGAGATGCCAAAGGTCTGCACTGTGGCCTGTCGGCAGACCCTCCCGCTCCCCCGCTAGGGCTGCCTCAGCCCCTTCTGCACTGATTCATTTTGCTCCATCCATGGGTCGGGGCTCCCCGTGGGCCTGCCCTTGTGGTTGGGACAGCAGAGGTAGGGGCTGCTGGGCCCATGGCTCTGGGTTATCTACCTATTGCCTCTGGGACGGGCCATGGGGCAGGTGCTGAACCACACGGGCCCAGATGCCGCCTTCCCAAGTCACAGGGATGCAGGAGAAGTGCTCGTGGTGCCCCCTTCCAGTCCCTGTCCTAGGTTCCCTGTCCTGTCTTAGGTCCCCTGTCCCATCCTAGGTCCCTCATCCCTGTCCTAGGTCTTCGTCCCCGTCCTAGGTCTTCCGTCCCTGTCCTAGGTTTCCTGTTCCCATCCTAGGTTCCCCATCCCTGTCCTAGGTCCCATCTCCCTGTCCTAGGTCCCCCATCCCTGTCCTAGGTCCCCCATCCCTGTCCTAGGTCCCCGTCCCC
>NW_021869159.1:0-1674 GCF_006229205.1 Suricata suricatta | reverse complement strand
AAAAAATCTACCATATTTCTGATACATACATTTTTCATACTATGAGCCATAGTCATAAAGAAATTTTCACAATACTTGTATTCACTGTGTATTGTTTAAAAACAAAATCAACTGAGTAAATTTAAAAACCAAATTGGCTTTATTCGGTCATTCACAAAGCAAGCAGAATCCCACCCAGCAAAGAGAAGGGAGCTTTGAGGGACTTTAAAAATAGAAGTGTTTTATAAGTGGAAAGGTGCAGAAAAAGGAAGTATCTAACAAAGAACAGATCGTTTCAGTCAAGGCCCCCTCCCTTCTGGGGAAGAGTGAAGGTCTATCAGGCAGTTTATTTCACTATTGCTCATCATGACATTCCAAATTGATTGGTTAAAGATGTCATTCATGGGAGAGATTAAAACTACAGGTAGACTAGGTATTAAGTCATGGTTTGCTAATATGGGTTTAGCACTTGTGACTCCCTTATCTCTCTTTTTCTTAATAACATGTGAACATTTTTCTATCTGTAAATAGAGCGCTTTCAACTTGTTCTTATCTATACTTTGGAGAAAAGTCATGTTTTAAATATTTGCAAAAAGTAGACAAGTGTTGCCTTCTGTCTCCCTTCCTTCCTCCCTCATTCCCTCTTCCTTGCCTCCCTCCTTCCCTCCTTCCTTCCTTCTCCCCATCCTTCCATCCTTCCTCCCTCCTCCCCTTCCTCCCTTCCTTCCTTCCTTTTCTTTGTTTAAGTGAATATGTCTTGTTTTTTGTCTAACTTTTGTCTAACTTATTTTTAAATTCCACTCAAGATATGTTTTGTTTCTTTGTTTGTTAATGGCTTAAGAAATGTGATTGAAACACTAGAGATTATAATGCCAGGAATATATCTTTAACACTTCTACCATAGTCTCCAAATCACAACCCAAAAATAACAATTTCTAAGGTTTACTTTTGTGTTAAACAACATAAAACCAACACTTTCAATCCTCAAGACCTCCCACCATCCAAATAAAACTATGAAAAATATGCCAAGAACAAAAAGATATTTGTCTTCAGGAAAAATGTCTTTTTCTTTATTGCCCATATATCCAAATTAAACTCAATAATCCAAAACAATTTTTCCCATGATGAGAAATAATTGTTAAAATGTTACTGATATGAAAACCATGTTCAAGAGCTACTAAAGGACTTGAACATTTTCCTCTGAGCCCTCTAACAATTTCTCCCCAACACCTCTTGCACATTTACTTTTCCCCTCTTCTCACCATTCTGGATAAGGACTGCCCAAATAGTGGTTACTAGTCTTTAAAAAAAAAATTCTTCTCTTCCCATTCTTGGAACTAGATAAGCATTAACAGAAGTCCTCTTGCTAAAGTGGCATATTACCTCTTGTTCCTCAACTCTGAACTCTTCTTCAGACACTTTTGCCAACATTGGCCAAATAGACTTATGCTAATGATGTTCTTATTGATTTTCTTCCACATTTGCTATTTTAATTATCAAGTAACGTAAAGTATACCATTTAATTTTAGATTTAAAGGAATTTAAAGATGATAATGTATGTAAAGCATTTAGCCCAGTGAATGGCACATAGTAAATTATGATTTTGCACATGATTGAATAAATCTGTAGGATTAAATAGGAAGTGATTTTTTGTTCTTTCTTATTATTGCTTTATTTCCCTTGCTGATCATCTTC
>NW_021869158.1:0-826 GCF_006229205.1 Suricata suricatta | reverse complement strand
CCCTGCCCACCACCACCACCAAACACCCTGGCTTCCAACGCCAGGCCCTCAGCACCCTCGTCCTAAAAGAAAGGTAGGAAATCCCAGTGGGTCCCAGGACCACCTTTGGGCACCGTGTTGCTCTGGGGAGGGAAAGTGTCACCCAAGTTGCTCTGAATGGTCTCTGTTAATATTTTTTTTAGCACTCTCTGTGCTCTGTTCCTTTCTCGCCCTCATTTTGCTGGTTCGCGTGACAACTGTGAGAATTATGTATGGACTGTTGGTCTTGACCTTTATAAAACATACATGTTTGTACGTCAATATCCCAAAACATTTTCCATATACTGCATTTGAACCCAAACATGCCAGCTAGTGAATGAGCATCCCAGCCTCACGGGGGCTGCAACCTCCCGCCAGTAGCTTGGACTTGGCAGGACAACCATTTCTCCCTGGGTAGCAGTGTTTGCACAATTGTTTTAATATTTTGGTGCATTTTTCTCTAATTTTACACAAATAGTCCAATAGTCATTGAAATAATGCCCCTCATGCTGGGTGAGTGCATCATTAAAAAACATCTGTGAAGGACTGAAAATAGATTGTGAAGATTTGCCAAAGGGGCGAGACATAACTGAGAATTTCGTAACATGGCTTAAATCGGCAGAAAACTGCTCCCTCCCCACAAAACAGCAAAGCCAATTGTGTTACCGTTTTCAGCATTCATCTTTGAGTATGCTTTTGCAGGAAGGGTTTATGTATGAAACGAGGAACAGTTTCCACCTCCCCATTTTTGTAGAGCAGACTGAGACTCCGTGACATTAAAGGATTTTCCCAAGTTCACATGGCCAAT
>NW_021869157.1:0-826 GCF_006229205.1 Suricata suricatta | reverse complement strand
TTTCTTTGATTTGATCACCAATCAGCTAATTATGTTTTAACTTGCAGGTATACACTTAAATTCCAAATACATTTCCATCACAAGTCACAGAAATTATAATATCAGGTTGCTGACATGTTACTACGAAGTCCTTTGTGTGTCGCATCTTCTCTAATTGTTAATCAATGCAACATGGTCTTTAAATATCCTTTCAAATTAGGAAACAATACAGAGTAAAATAAATAACAAGTGAGGGATAAAAGAATTACCTCTTCTATAAACCAATGCAACCTTTGGGTTGGTCTACTTTTCTAAATATGTTCACATTGATTTTCTGCTTAGAGGCTCATAACAATAACAAAATTTTTAGAAACAAGATCACATATATTCTTACTATGTTGTAAAAGGGATGACAGAAATAAAGAAAAAATGGTTATGTAAATTATAGTCATTCTTAAAATATAATGCTGTGTTTCAGCAAACATGTTTGAGAAACAGATAGGAGTCCTTTTTGTCTAAAAATACTTCAGAGGGTAGGTGCACCTGGTGGTTCAATTGGTTAAGTGTTCAACTCTTGATTTTGGCTCAGGTCATGATCTCACAGTTCCTGGGTTCAAGCCCTATATTTGGCACTCAGCTGACAATGCAGAGCCTGCTTGGGATTCTCTCTCTCACTCTCTCTACCCCTCTCGCCACTCATGCTTTATCTCTCTCTCAAATAAAAAATAAAATAAAAAAATAAATAAACTAAATAAAAAAATTCTTCAAAGGGTGTACATTTTTTTTATCCCAGAAAATTATGAAAGGGGAAAAATCCTATAGGAATAAATTTAAATTTAGAATTTAA
>NW_021869156.1:0-826 GCF_006229205.1 Suricata suricatta | reverse complement strand
ATGTTAATTTATTTACATTACTTTCAAATTATAGTATTTATAGTGGAGGGTAATGTTTAATTGCCATTCTAGGAAACAGAAGAAATGACCAAAACTGTCTTTTTTTCTCTGCACCACTCTTCCATTATTGTATATGAAGAAAGTAACACATGCTAAATCTGACTGATAATTAAGCCCTACAAAAAAAAATAGGATATTTTGGACCTAATTTACTTGATGTGAAAGTGAATAAAATAGAGAAAAACGTACATAGGATGTGGATTCTCTTCAAGCAACTGAACTGGAGTGAGAAAAACTGAAACTTGACATAAGTTAAGGGGAAAGCTGACACAGTGCTTTGAAAAAAATCTACAAATTTCACTAACAGACTTTGAAAGAATGAAGTTTTGTGCTGTGTGCGAGACAAACACTTCAAATTTGACATGACAAGTATGTGGAGTTTCAGGATTTGTGTCTAGGATATAAACTTCAAAGAGAGATCATATTTTATTCATATGTAATACAATCATTAGAATGTAATCGACGTGTACATATGATAAGAATTTTTCTCTTAACACAAGTAAACAAGATTTCTTTTGAAATATCCCATTTTGCTATCCAGGGTGTTTTTTTCATGGTCTAGGAATAGGCTCTTTGAGGCTTCTACCATTCTGACTCAAGGCATCAGGGCACGTATTCTGTCCCCAATACCTTCATGAGAGCCTTACTCCACCGAACATGGTCGTCTCTACATGTATTCTGATGCTGTTACTTCTATTCAAGACTCAAATAAGGAATCCTGGATCCTAACCCACTACCACTCCTATAGAAGCTTCATTTAAGGTCA
>NW_021869155.1:0-826 GCF_006229205.1 Suricata suricatta | reverse complement strand
GTCAGCACAGAGCTCGATGCAGGGCTCAAACCCACACTGTGAGATCATGACCTGAACCAAAGTTGGACACTGAGCCATCCAGGCGCTCCAGCCACAGGATTTCTCTTAATTTCTTAACCATATGGTCTCTTCAAAGAAGTCTCCCCTGCCTGGAAAGTTTTTCTGAGACTGATTCCACAGTCCTCAGGTCTTATTTTGAATGTGACCTCCTTCTTTGACCACAGAAATATAGCAGGTTTGCCCCTCACCTTTTGTCACTTTTGTATTATCTGTGTTTTATCCTTGAAGCGCTTATGTGGATTTGTAATTGAATATTTTGCTGCCTTCTCAGTCTTCCTCAGTAGCCTGGAAACCCCTGAGAACATAAGCCACATTAATTTTGTTTCTGTGTCTCTAATGCCTAGCATGGAGCTTGACTCCAGGGAGGAACTTAATAAACACTTGTTGAATGAACAAATGAATAAGAGAAATTATCCCTCACTCCCTGGCTCTCTTCCTATCTTTTCACCTCAGATCCCTCCTGGATGCTAAGAATCATTTTCTTCTAATCAGAGGATTCTAAACTCTTGAGGGATAAAGAAAGTTAGGTTGGGGAGGGGGAGGGAGTTTATTAATTCCTATCAGCAGAATAAGGTACGAAATGTACCATGAATAATGAAAAATGTACAGAATACAAATCGGGGAGTCATGGTAAATTCAAGAATCCAGTTTCTGGGACAGAAATATGTCCTTGCCATCTAAAGAAACTACTCATTTTAGAGTTGCCCAGGTCTTAGTAGGTGACAGATTGTAACTTCTATCAAATGTAGGTCACATGCTTCTGAAA
>NW_021869154.1:0-826 GCF_006229205.1 Suricata suricatta | reverse complement strand
ACTGGGGCTGGCTCAGCCGGGCTGCAGGGACAGTTGCACCGGCCGCTCTGTGCAGCCTCACGGCTGTGAAGAGTGGGAAACAGAAGCCTCTCTATCTGGCTGAGGCCTGGGGCTGGCACTGTATCCCCCCTCCTCCCCCACCACCCCGGGAGGTATTACTTGTAGAGGGCACAGGAGTCGCCTGGGGCTCGTGTGAAAAGGCACACCCTGATTCAGGAGGGCCGGGGGCGGGCCAGCGCGTGTGCGTATCCAGCCGGCGCTCGCGTGGGGCTGCGGCGGCTCGCTGGGGCACCGCTCTGAGCACCGGGCGGCTGGAGGGTTTCGATATGGTGGCCTACCGTTCACACCTTGAGACCCAGTGCCGGGACGCAGTTAACCATTTATGTGTTTATTTCCTCGTCCAGAAACCTTTAAACTTCTTTAGATTATGGACCCCTTAACACAGAGAGTTGTGCAGTAGTTCTAGAGAGTTGACGGACTTTTGCCCTACCTCCTGCCGGGAAGCCGCCTTCGGAGCCCTGCAGGTGGAGAATCCCTCCCTCAGACCGGGAACTTCTCAACCCGTGTTATTACTTGGCCGTGACAAACAGTAGGCACTTAATACATGTTTGCTAAGAACAAATGGATGGATCCATGATGGAGTACGTGGCTGATGTATATGGTATATGTATATAGATGAAAAAATAAGAATTATGAAACTATTATAATTAGTATTATTTATACCATAACATATATTATAACATATTGTATTTTATGCATGTATTATACAATTCTGTAATGTATGTTATTAATTTGATATATAATTCTATATAAAAATATATCTGAT
>NW_021869153.1:0-826 GCF_006229205.1 Suricata suricatta | reverse complement strand
AGCAGAGCGGGCTCAGCCCCGGCGCCGTCCTCGCCGGCGAGCGCAGTGCGGCCACGGAGCGGGGCAGGAGCGGGAGGCGTGCCGCGCTCGGAGCCCCTCTCGCCCGCACGGTGGACTCCGGCTCCGGGTGCAGATGCCACCTCTGGCTCACAGAACGCTCCGCCCGGGAGGCCGTGTGCTCGGAGCCCAAGGCCACAGACACGCGGGTGCCAACACACCGACACAGGTAGGAGCAGAGTCCCCTTCGTCAGCAAGAAACAGAAAATGTCTCAGTTTCCTAAACCCACCTGTGATACTGCAATTTCTAATGAAGACACACATATATGTGGACTTCCTGCTTCTGACACAGAGCTCCTTTACAACCCTTGGAACTTCCCACGTGAAGAAAAGGACACAGGTGTCTGGTTGTGTTAACAAAGCGACTTCTGGAAAGTCCCAAGGGCGGGGCAGGTGGCCCGGGGACCACAGGTGATGAGAGGCTGCGGCTTTCAGTCCTGGCCCTGACCGGACCTGGCTGGAGGCTGGGCTCGGTCTCCAGTGGCCGTGAGTTCGGCAGTCCCGCCTGCGTGACGAGGCCCCACTGTACCCAGCATCCAGGCAGGTGACACGTCCACACCTCCCCAGCTCCACCCTCCCGAGCTCACCATCAGTTTGTTATTTCTGGAAATGTTAGCTTTTCCCCATGGGATTCTAACATCTGTTACGGTATTGCTACAGTTTTGTTGTTTATATACCTGTTTTATTACTATTTTCTCCTTTAGGTAACCCTTCCCATAAACTAATCTGTAACTGAGCAGAAGTATTAGTCATCTGTATCAAATGGCAG
>NW_021869152.1:0-826 GCF_006229205.1 Suricata suricatta | reverse complement strand
ACAACATGAGAAGGGGAAGGGCAGAGAGCGAGGCTATATGTCACTGAAAATTTTCTGACCATAACCTTTTTTGGATATAGTCAGAAGCAAAGCCATGTGTAAAAGTGAAATGATTGGAAGATTCAGTTAGAAATATGCTGTGTTGACATTTCTCTTCACAGGTTTATCCACACCAGGTGCCAGGTCCTGATCAGAATAATTAGAGGTTGGGGATTTTTCTTTATACCATCCATTCTACTTAGCACAGTGCCTTGTGCACTGGGAGCGTGCAGAACATGCTCTGAAGTTAACGAACAAATGAATGTCACTCCCTGAAGCTTACTCATCATAACCTAGCCTAATGTGTCAGCATATCAAAACTGCTTTATTTTTAGAATTCAGATGGTGTTCTGATGAATCTTATTGTTTCACAACAATATGAATTCTTCCAGAAAAATAGAAAATATTCCATCCTGGTTTTTTTTAAAGCAATACTAATCAACTATCACTTGAGCCATTATTCAGATACAATCTAGATTCTGCTGGGCATTCCTGTTCACTACTACCACCTACTCCTCTTTTTATTTTATTGTTTAAGTAAACATTCGTTTATTCAGGGAGATTTCAAGAAAATGGATCTTCCAGAGGTTTTAATTGACCTCTCCACATAAATGAAAGAGGTTTGCTTACAGATGTCCAGTGAGTTAAGGTACACATCTGAAGAGATGACAGGTGAAGTAAGTTAGGACAACCAAAAGTCATGCTAGAATCTCTTTCTGATAATTAGGTGTGTATATTTGTAAATGATGACAAGGCCACACACACACACACACACACACACACACAC
>NW_021869151.1:0-826 GCF_006229205.1 Suricata suricatta | reverse complement strand
TGAGAAGCAGAGGCTCCAGAAAGGCAGTAAGCACTCTCAACACGAATCCCCGGAACTCAAAGCTTCGGAAAGTGTTTGGGAAATGGAAGCTGCTCCCAGCACCACTCGGCACACCCTTGTGAGTGTATCTGAGTACCTGCCAAGTGCCCCAGGGAAGGTGTCCATGTGCTAGCCAGTGCTGTGCCTGCCAGATCTGTACAGACAGACCAGCCAGGCACTTACGTCCACCATGAACGTCTCCGGGGTGGACTTCAGAAGGCTGTGGTCCAGGTAAACTTTCTACCCACCCCATCTTACCCTTCGTGAACCTCCTTTGACTTCAGCTACTGATTCCTGGTAAAATGCCAGTGTCTTTAAGTGAGATCATGCTTACAAAAGATATCAACCTTTGACACTCTAGTATAAATGAGCATCTCAAGCTTTCCTGACAATGAGTTTAATAAAGGTAACCAAAGGAGATGGAATATGTGAACACTAAGGGTAAGAAAAGTTGAAGAAAGGGGAAAGCAAGGTTCTAACTACCAAAGGTAGAAAGTGTGTTGCCCACACATTTGTTGACAGAAAAGTGTCTGAAAAGCTTTTCCCTTAATTAACAGACACAGATTGCTAGGATGCATGACTATCCCATACTTCCTTTTTTATGTTCATCAGGAAGCCACAAATTTAAATTAAAAAAAAATAGTTTTGTGTTACTTTAAATACAAATTTTCTTTGAAACTTCCTAACTTCTTCCTATAGTAAAATCCATTTGGAAGAATAGTCAAATGATAAAACAAAATGAGAACAGTCAAATGGAATGACATCTTACCACAACCAAGTAGAACTA
>NW_021869150.1:0-826 GCF_006229205.1 Suricata suricatta | reverse complement strand
AAGATACCCTAAATGTTGTAATTGGGTCCCGCCAAAAGTAACGAACACTCTGAACAGTGTGGATGGTTAGAGCTGCTGCCAATACTGTTGTACCATTATGATTGGGTCTCTACCTATGTCGCAATCTCCTGTAACTCCCCCTTCCCAAAGTCATAAAAGTCCTGCCCCGCCTTTGTTCGGGGCTCGCTCACTCTCAGCATGGATCCACCAGGCCTGTAAAGTCTGTGAGCCCGAGTTTAGGCTGGCTGGGCCTAAATTCGTAATAAAGCCCTTTGCTTTTGCATGCGTGCTTCGGCCTCCCTGGCGGTCTCTGGTTTCTGGGGGCGATAAAGAAATCTTGAGTACAACATCACCATTCATGGATTTGAGCCCCACATCGGGCTCTGCACTAATGGACAGATCCTGCTTGGGCTTCTCTCTCTTTCCCTCTTTCTCTGCCCCTTCCCCACTCACTCGCTCTCTCTCAAAATAAATAAATAAACATTAAAAAAAGAATTAAAATGGTCACAAAAAGAATAAACAATAGATAAACTTATAAACCAATAGATAGAAAAACATAATCGAGGAAATAATTATTCCAATAAGCTGTACAAGTAGTAAGACAAATGATAAAAAATCACAGTGAATAAAAAAGTAATAAAAATATACTTATAAAGTAAATAAAATGCAGAAATAATTTTAAACATATCACTTCTCATAATAAGTGTTCAACAAATTATTCTATTAAAAAGGGAGGGTTAATCACATTTGGTAGGAGATAAATTATACAGCCATAAGGTGTTTACAGGAGACATACCTAATACAAAATGAATTAAAAGGCTGAAAA
>NW_021869149.1:0-826 GCF_006229205.1 Suricata suricatta | reverse complement strand
GCCCTACTTCAGAACTAGTTAAATATGCATCCATCTTTCCTCACTTATTTTTGGGTGTGGCTCATTGATTACTCTCCACTGCGTAAGCCGTTTGGAATTCTTACTTGGGTAACAGTTGTAAATGTTAATACATTGGTAGGGCCTTTCTAGAAATGTGTTTTTAATCTCTGTACAAACCACAAATGAGCTAGTATGCCTTTCCCCCAGTAATTCCACTAAGACTCTAGATTACTTAAGAAAATGATTGGCATGTGGTCAAGGATTTCTACAGGAAATCGGTCATCCCAGTGCTGTTGATAATAATATAAAAGCAGAAATAACTTAAAAGTCTCCCCCTGGGTGGTGTGAGTGAGTAAATGTTTTTATCTGCACCATCCAATAGAGTAACCACTAATCATACGTCACTGCTTATATTTAAATGTATTAAAGTTAAATAGAATTAAAAAAATCAAGTCCTCAGTTGCATTAGTCACATTTCCAGGGCTAAGAGCCACATGTGGCTAGAGGCAGTCCCACTGGACAGCACAAGGATAGAACACTTCCATTCTCACAGAAGTTTCTATCGACCAGTGCTGCCATTAAAGTCAGTTTTTTATACTTATACTTAATAGGATTAGATATATTCATAATATAAGGGTAACTAAAAATATCAAAATACAAAATATTTGGTGATAACACAAATTCACAGAGGTTGCATTAAATTTTTTATTTAAAAATTTTAAGTTTAGGGGCTCCTGGGTGGCTCAGTCGGTTAAGCGTCCAACTTTGGCTTGGGTCATGATCTCACAGCTTGTGGGTTCAAGCCCCACGTTGGGTTCTGTGCTGA
>NW_021869148.1:0-1674 GCF_006229205.1 Suricata suricatta | reverse complement strand
TAATAGATTCCCTCTCAAAATTATCTGAGTAGGCATCTTCACTACCTCCTGTTCAATTGTATTCTCTTTCTTGTCCTTTCCCTGTTGTATTTTTTTTCTTTATCATTCCCAAGCTGTTAC
This sequence comes from Suricata suricatta, assembly GCF_006229205.1. Lineage (NCBI taxonomy): Eukaryota > Metazoa > Chordata > Mammalia > Carnivora > Herpestidae > Suricata > Suricata suricatta. The sequence goes on along the minus strand of NW_021869148.1, from coordinate 1,554 downwards.
CCCCACCCACCTTTCTATAATATATCCAGTATAAAGTTGTGGAGATTTTTGCTTTGAATCCTTTCCAGTATCCCTCTACTTAGAGGTTTCTACATTCACCTGAGAAGAGAAGTTCATAGTTTTCTTATGTACAGGTAGATAAAAACTAGTGTGCTGTGGTCAGAATTCCACATGTGGGTCTCCCAATTCTTATGGCTCTGCTTCTATTGCTGTCACATTACATTCATCTCTTCACTTGGTCCTGTATCACTAGTAAAACCAGCCATTATTATCTTCAACCCTGAGTCTAGTTCTTTGAACTAGTTTAAGATCTAGTTTAACTTCCTCTTCTTATTTTTCCATTTCCTTTCTTTTCTCTTTACTTTTCTTTCTCTTTCTCTTTACTTTTCTTTCTCTTTTTCTTTCTTTCTTTCTTTCTTTCTTTCTTTCTTTCTTTCTTTCTTTCTTTCTTTCCTTCTTTCTTCAGAATGCTACTTACATATCTAGGTAAAAATTGTTTAAAACTATCCCATTTACCAAGGTTTAAAGGAGCCAAAAAAGAGGTTAAATTGCCATCTCAATGTAACGAAGCCGGATAATGACAGGCCTAGTTAATAAAGTCCTTTATTTATCAAACTGCATTACTTCTAAGTTGCAATATAATAAATGTTATACTTTTAAAATATCCTGTGCTAAATAAAAATCAAATCACTAAAACATGATTTTTGTAAGAATTTAACGGAGGAAGATGGTATCCTTTGCAAAAATGCTTTATTCCAACTCAATTACCATGATCTTTCCTTTATGTAGCTTCTAAAAATTATTTTTGCCTTGAAACTTCTTGATGAGACAAACATAGGTTTTCTCTGGTGACAAATAAAATGATGTTATGTTGGTTCTTCATCACAATCACATCATCATAAAGGTGTTGGCACAATTAAGGATTTTAGTAGAAGTAAACTTATAATGAATATTCATGTGATTTTTGATAAATTGCTGAAACATCTCCTATGAGTAGTAGGCTTAATTCATAGGTAAATTCATTCAAAACATGTAATTTTAACTTTCAGCACTTCAACTTACATTGCAGTTAAAATGGCATATTTAAACTAATCTCTCTTAACATTATAAATAGAATCACTTACATCAACAAGCAGTTTTTATGTTAATTCTGGCACCACCAACTTCCCCTTCATTTAAATGTAATAATATTTAAGACTTATTTCACTGTAGAACTTTTAACCAGATGATAGCAATAATGTCTTGTGAAAACAAATTTAAAATTAAATATCAAAATTCCATTCTGACTATCAAATTTTAAAGGATTCTAACTAATGAGCAGACCCTCTGATATCTTTCCCTATATGATATATTTGAGACGTGATTGAGACTTCCATTATGTTTCTCTCAGGATCGATGAGGTGATATAGTGGTAACAGGTAACTCCTAAATCACAGTGATTGAAACCTAAATTAGATAGTTTTAGCTTGCACTACATGTCTATCAAGGAGCACAATATGGGACTCAGCTTATCACTGTCAACCTAGGTTCCCTACCAATAGAGTCACCCCCATC
>NW_021869147.1:0-826 GCF_006229205.1 Suricata suricatta | reverse complement strand
CATTAAATACTCATTTCACTGCTGTGAAGGAGTTTTGTTACCTAGGTCCATCAAGCTTAGAGTTGCTAGAAGATAATTACATAAAGTGGTGTACTTGAATACAGGTTGGCAATAGCCTTCACAGTAGGTAATTTACCCTTTTTATTAAGTCAGAACGACATTTATGTAAATCTCAAAGTTAACTATAAGCAGGGGCATCCGGGTGGCTCAGTAGGTTAAGCATCCAACTTTAGCTCACGTCATGATCTCACGGTTCATGGGTTCAAGCCTCACATCAGCCTCTGTGCTGACAGCGCAGAGCCTGGAGCCTGCTTGGGATTCTGTGTCTCCCTCTCTCTCTGCCCCTCCTCCACTCATGCTCTGTTTCTGTCACAATAATAAACATAAAAAAAATTAAAGTTAACTATAAGGAGGTGGGGGGTGACAACATTTGTTTTATTTAAAAAAAATTTTTTTTCATTTCATTATGTTTTCAATAGAGTGGTTTGGTCATTGACACACTTAAATGTAAATATAAATTTCAGCTCTGAGGGGTAGGTTACAGTAAGGATAAAATCTTTATAACCTCTTTCTCTAACTTTGGAGATTTGTAGAAACCGTCACACAGTAAGCAGCTGTAATTCTTTACTCATTCGGGAATCGATGTCTTTTTTCTTTTTCTTTTTTTTTTTTTTTTGAAAGAGAGTTCGGGGAGGGGAGAGAGCGATAGCGAGAGAGCGCGCAAACATCCTGGACACTTAACCAAGTCAGTTTCCCAGGCACCCCTTGATGTCTTTGCTTTGAGGCTTCCTCCAGGGAAAAAGTTACCACTATATTGTTCTTGCAT
>NW_021869146.1:0-826 GCF_006229205.1 Suricata suricatta | reverse complement strand
GCCTTGCCCAGAGTCACGCAGCTGCCAGGAAGCGGGGCCGGACCCCAAGTGTTGGGAACTCCAGTCTGAGACTCCCGGCGTTCACTGTACCTGAGCAGCCTGCTGTCTACCCTGAGCCGGTCACGCGGCCGTGCTGTGAAGCCACAGGGTAGCGGCATTCACGGGACTCTTCACTTAGGGACCTGGAGTCCAGAGGGGGTGGCTGCTGGGGCATGGTGCGTTTTGGGGATGGGGTGAGAGTGCAGGGTGGGCTCAGGGAATACGTGTGTCGATGTTCATGTGAGTTCAGGGCAGAAACAGAAGCCCCGCTTTGGCACCTTCTTGGCAGAAAACCGTCTGACACATGGAATAGGGTGCTTGGAACATCCGTGGATGGGCCGGACTGAGGCGGCAGGCGGCGGCCCCAGGAGGGATTCCCCGGATGGTAGAGAACCCCGGCTGGGGAGCCTGCACCTGCCCCTCACCCCTCTGAACGTGCCAGGCCCGGGGAAGCTGACCCTGCCGCTGCCGCTGAGAGCCGTGTCGGGAAACGTGACGTTTCTTGCAAGTTACCAGCAGAATCGGCCAAAGGGGCCGGAAGAATCTAGTTCCTGTCTAGAAACATTGCTTACAAGGGGGTCTGGGAAATGTGGCTTTTCGTTTGCGGGCGTCCAGCCCCTGCAGGGCAGGGAGGGACAGAAATAAAGTATGATGGAAGCCAGCAGTTCCCAGCGCCGCGGCCGGCCTGCTGCCCACCCCCATCACTCCGGGGACCAGACGGCAAACCCCTGGAAACAACGCTCAGCTCTGGACTGGCCATCAAATCCTCTTTATTAGCACGCCCCCC
>NW_021869145.1:0-826 GCF_006229205.1 Suricata suricatta | reverse complement strand
AGGATACAACATTAGATAGAAATATGGTGCTGAGGCCATCTGAATTGGGTAAACAACTAAGCCCAGTTAAGACGTTTATGTAAACTTTTAAGATTCTGGTGGGTAAATGCAGAGATCTACCCATCTTGAGGCCACTCAAGACAAGCTTTGTATGTAAGTTTCCTTGCTTTTTAAACCTGCCAGCAATCAATCTGGAGTGGGCTGCCTCGTTCCTCCTCTCCCACCCCCCACATATGAGGGCCAGTTTTAGATTATACTCAGGAACTTTTCATGCAGGTTGGAAACTTAGAGTACCATGTACAAAAATTAACTCAAAATGAGTCATAGCTCTAAATATAAACATAAAAACTAAAAAAAACACTAGAAGAAAACATGAGGAAAAATATTTGTGGCCTCAAGTTAGGCAAAATCTATTTTCATCTCATACCAGAAGCCCAATTTATAAAAGAACGAATTAATAAATTGAAATTCATCAAAATTTAAAATGTTTGCTTTTTGAGAGACATTGCCAAGATAAGAAAAAACAAAAACAAAAACAAAAAAAACCTTAAATACAGGTAGACATTATTAGCCATAAATATGATAAAAGACGTCTATACAGAATTATCAGGCAACAACAAACTTATTTTTTAAATGGCAAAATATTTTAATAGGCCCTTCTGCTCAATAAAAACAACCATTAAGAAAAGTAATTAAAGGCATTCTACAGACACAGAAAACAATTTGCTGTGCATATATCTGACAAAGCACAAATGTCTAGCCCAAAGAGTCACTACTTATGTGCCAAAAAATAATGAATATCCCCATAAACACAGCCAAAACTACT
>NW_021869144.1:0-826 GCF_006229205.1 Suricata suricatta | reverse complement strand
TTTTTTTTTAATGTTTTTGAATGTTTATTCATTTTTGAGAGAGAAAGAGAGCATAAGCAAGGGAGGGACAGAGAGAGGGAGGCACAGACTCCAAAGCAGGCTCCAGGCTCTGAGCTGTGGGCAGAAAGCCCGACATGGGGCTCCAACTCACGAACCATGAGATCATGACCTGAGCAGATGCCGGATGCTTAACTGACTGAGCCACTCAGGCGCCCCTCTATCTTTCTCTTAATGGGGAAAAACTTGAGCCTTTTTAAAAGCTTCAACTGAGAAAGAGTTTCAATATTCAGATTAGAGAAAAGATAATCCACAACTTCAGGAATCTTAAAGGTAGAGGGAGTAAAATAAAAGCACTAGAGGATGATTTAGCCTTAGGAAAATAATTATACCCATGTTGTAAAGGGAAACAGAACATTATGGATAGAGATGCTGTTAGGGTTTTGTGTGCTGGAAATAAGACAGGCGATGGAGGTCCTGCTTAATGGCTCCTATTTTCTCTAGAAAATGAAAGTCAAGATCCCCTTCTGAGAATCCTAGCAGGTCAGAGGAAGGTTTGAAAAGGATTGCAATAATCATCATGGAAATGGGAACGAGACTGACTAAGAATCATTTCAGGGTTGCTGTACAGTTTGAAGTTATTTTAACTAATCTTCTGTGAAATCAATATGCCCTATTGTGTAACTCTCACCAGTAGTGATTGGCTGCTCAGGGACAGATGTAGGGAAAGGAGTTGATTTTTCCACAGTTGCAGCTTTGGCAGATGCCACACAGAAGACAGAAGGGGAAGGAAGTTTAGGGAACTGGCAACAGTATTATTGAACAATAG
>NW_021869143.1:0-826 GCF_006229205.1 Suricata suricatta | reverse complement strand
ATATACAAATATTGAATCAAATGTGGTACATTTGAAACTAATATAATTTTACATGTCGATTATACCTCAATAAAAATATATTATCAAATAAACATAATGAAAAATATACACTCTCATTCATAATTGTTTTAAAAATAAATAAAAGCAACAATAAGATTTAATTGTACATGACTCAGATTTGAAAAGACTTAAAAAGCTGAGAACACCCTTTGCTTAAGCCAGCATTTCTTACACTGTTGGTAGAGTGTGAACTAAAGTCGCCTTTCTGGAAGGCAACTGGAGAATGTGTATCCAAAAATAAAATATGTATATCATTTGGAAAAAGTCAAAGCCTACTATCTCAGTAGGACTATTTGTATTTGAGAGTGCTAATATGTCAGCCATGCATATTTCCCCCTTCATATTCATTGCTGTGACTTTATATGCATAGCTCAGGATGACAATATTCAATTATTCAGATAAGAATTTAGAAAACAATCTAAGTAAAGGCTACATCTTAGGAACATAATGCTTAACTTACCAATAACACTTCGTCAGTTGCTGAATAAAAGTGTGAGTAGAGCTGAATAAATAGGCAAACGCGGTTCAAAAAAAGGCCATAGCCTCTTTTTATCCTTAAGCCAGTGGGATTTAATCAAGTATGAACCATTTTTGCACATTACTAAAGGCAACCACCAGAGAATATTAGCTGTGAGATTTTTAGCAGAAGAAAACATCTAAATGAAAATGTGCCATCACTGCTTTGTAGCTTAAATGAGCACTTGCAATTTGGAGGTCATGAAACAATCATCCTGTAAGAATAGTCCCCCATGATTTCCTATTTCTA
>NW_021869142.1:0-826 GCF_006229205.1 Suricata suricatta | reverse complement strand
GTCATTTAGGATTATTCTTATTTCATCTACCAGAACTTATTAAGAAATTTTTGAAAATAGACTCCAGTGTGATGCATTAGAATATTCAGAGCAGTTACCTATACTTTTTATGACAATAGAAGAAATGTACTCGTGAATATGAGTAAGAACTGCTTATTTTCAAGCTGAAGGGAATCACAATTGTTGCAAAAAATCGTGAATAGTATAATTTTTTTCAAGTGATTGCTATTGGAATTTATAATAAAGGTTAATGGAACAGAGAACCAAAGGACTTGCTTTTCAAATAACCTTAAGAATTCCAATTCAAAATTCATAGTTAGCTGGGGCACTACTGAATTAAAATTCATATAGGGCAGATGCTCTCAACTTCTTTTACCTCCTCAGTCATCACAGGAATGAGACACACATCGGTCAGGAAGCATGGCTTAACACCAAAGGATCTAGAATGGAAGCCACAAGAGGAAAGTACCTCAGGAGAGTCTTCACCACGTCTCTCCACTAATACACCCCTCTAAACCCCCAATTCCCCTTCCATAATTCCTGCAATAATGCCTATTATCTGCAGATTCTAAAGACTTGCTGCAACAGCACACTTTAAAATCTTAAGCTCAAAGTCTCCTATCCAGGAATGAAATTCCGATTTGGACCAAGCCCATCAAGAATTCTTTAAGAATACCTAAAGGGTACTATTATGCTAAAGGAAGAAACTGCAGTGGTTTTGTGGGCCGGATAAAGTAATCCAAGGATTCCAAATGGGGACACAGATTGTTTTTTGTGTGTTTTGGTTTTGCTTGGCTTCCTTTCTGTTCTTTCTTCTGATCACTCT
>NW_021869141.1:0-826 GCF_006229205.1 Suricata suricatta | reverse complement strand
TTCTGGAACTCCATGGTTGGAGAGAAATGAGAACAATGGGCTCAGTACGTACTGGCACCCAGTACCTCACCAGCCTCGGGGCTCTTCAGGGAGCCAGTTCAGATCCCACCTCTAACACCAGAAAGTCAAAAATAAAATCAGATCAAATTAAAATGTTAAGTTTATCATATATACAAAAGTAGAAGACTTCAAGCCAAAATTGAACTTGAAAGCCATGTCATTACAGGATGGCTTATAATATGAGACTGGGGGAGTTGTTTAACTTTACACTGATGGATTATTACAATGGGGGTTTCCCAATAGCAGGTGATTGGTTAAGAATGATTATCTTACACCATTTTAAAAGAACAATTTAAGTTTCATTTATGATTATCAGAGGCATTTACAAGGCATAGCCTAAATTAAAACTAACAAGCCTAGCATCCATTTTATTTCAACAGACCAACAGCCTACAAGGCCTTTCCTTATCCCCTCAGCCAAAAATAATTATTTGGTGGTTCTCTTTAGCAGAAGGTAATTGGTACTGAAGGAGGTAAAATCCCAGAGAGAATCCACTTAAAACAGGGACCAAAATTCCACAGTTAAGAAACACAAAAGGACTGGCTTTAGAGACAGCCAATGTTGGACAAAGCTAAACAAACTGAAAAATACACACACACCATAATAGAAAATAATTATACACAAGTATTTTAACTTTAATATAAAAATATGAAATACTTGAAAGTATATGTTCTATTATTTCTCTTTCAGCTACATAAATGTTATTTTTATTTTTAAAAAATTTAAATGTTTCTTATTTATTTTTGAGAGACAGAGAGAGTCAGCT
>NW_021869140.1:0-826 GCF_006229205.1 Suricata suricatta | reverse complement strand
TTTATTGATATATAATTAACATATTATATAATATGTCCATTTCAAGGTACAATTCAATGATTTTCATTATATCCACTGAATTGGATGGCAATAACCACAATCCATTTTAGGGCACTTTCACTAATCTCAAACAAAACCCTATATGCATGATTACTCTTCATTTTCCTTGTATCTTTCACTCCTCTCCTAATAACAATGACGAATGTACTTTCTGTCTCTGTAGAGTTGTCTATTCAGAAGATTTCATGTATAAATGGAATCAGGCAATATGTGCTCTTTTGTGACTGGCTTCTTTCACTTAACAGTGTTTTCAAAGTTCATCCATGTCATAACATGATCAGTGTATTATTCATTTTCATTGTTGAATAGCATTCTATCATATGGATATACCGCATTTTATTTATCCTTTAATCAATAATGGACACTTGGGTTGTTTTTACTTTTTGAGGGTTATGAATCATGCTCCTATAAATATGTACCTGTTTTTGTGTGGGCAAGTGTCCAATTTCTCTTGTTATCTACCTAGGAGTAGAATTACTGACTCATATGTTAACTGTATAGTTAACATTGGTCAGTGTGTGAATACTGAAATAGTTTTGCATCTCTGGCATAAATTCTATTTGGTCATGGTATTGGTTATGGTCAATATTATATACTGCTAAGTTTCCTTTGCTGATGTTTAAGAGTTTTTGTGCCACATTCATTCCCTCCCTCCCTCTTTCTTTTCTTTTCTTCCTTCCTAGCTTCCTTCCTTCATTTGTTCCTTCCTTTTTTCTTTCTTTTTTTCTGTTTCTTTCTTTCTGTCTTTTTCTTTCTTTCTTTCTTT
>NW_021869139.1:0-826 GCF_006229205.1 Suricata suricatta | reverse complement strand
TCAGACCCTTAATTTCCATTTTATCTTTGAATAAAATCTCTACTCCATTTTTATATAGTTTGTTTTTACCTTAATTTACATAGAAGATCAATTGTGATCAGGTTTCCTCACCATGATTTGTAATTCTATACCTACTGTTGTCCCTACAACTGCTTTCCTCTTTCATCCCCTTCACTACATTTTAAGGAATTTTCTCAAGTCTGCTTTCCATATCACTGATACAGAATTTTAAAGGTCAGTTCTGATCTTTGCTCCTTCTAATGTCATTTTAATAATATATAATAACATTATTTGCCTCCTTTAATTCATTACTTAGTTCTGTAACTGACAGTTACAATAAATCTTTTCTATTGCTTCCTTGCATCATTTCATAATAAATTTAAATTTTCTTAAGTAATGAGCTTTTTCCTAAAGTTTTTCCAAGGTATATCTTTTTAAAAACTATATTATCTCTTTATTCTTTCAATTTTATGTTTGTTTTCTTCTTATCATTGAAGAAAGATGGCATAAAGCCCATGATTTATTTTGTTTTCTCCTTACTTATCTTTGGAAGGTCTTCTCTATATGGTGCTCTTTAATTCCACCTTTCTCCTGCTCACCCTCTCTCTCCATTTGTTTCTAAACATCATTAAAATTTTTGTATCATAGTACTTAAGCTGGAAGTAAGGATAGGAGTGTATGGTGACGAATGCATTTTCAGCTTCTTCACAAATCTTTAGGTGAGATTGGTGTTGGGGAGGGGGACAGATAATATAGAAAATTGACCATTACAGTAAGGGTATTTATTCCACAATCACCATATTTTGTACCTATATTTCTTAAAAAC
>NW_021869138.1:0-826 GCF_006229205.1 Suricata suricatta | reverse complement strand
GCGGGGCAGGGTGCGTGCGGGGCAGGGTGCGTGCGGGGCAGGGTGCGTGCGGGGCAGGCGCCCACAGCCTCGAGCCAGGACCTCCTGGGCTTTTGACCTGCTACAAAGGCTTTCAACCTGAAGGAAGGAAAGCGTTCTTACCATGCTGTTTGGACACACGGAGTTATTAATTTGACTTTTAAGAGGTGTGTGAGCTCATTATGTAGTCTGAGCCGGTGGAGGGGGCTGCATTAGTTACACACCCGTGAAACTATGTATGGGTTAGACGCTCGTGTCCTTGAAGACATCCAGGCAGGCGTAGAGGATTTCAGCCTACTCTAGGCCTTCACTTTCTCTTTCCTGATTTTCACAGGTGTTCGTGTCGGGTAGAGCGATTTCTCATACCGTGTTAGGTCAGTGAAATGGGAGACAGTACTATGCCCTATAAGGAGTGATGCTGTGCAGGAAACACACACGTTTTGGGATAAATATGTATAAAATAACTCCCACTTTTTCTTAAAATTCAGTTGACCCAGTGGTCAGCGGGCAGCACATTCATTATCTAGATCCCAGATGTGCTCCTCCTGGTCTTCCTCTCCTCCGCGTCTCCTCGGTCCCAGGGAGTCCACTCACTACCTGGGCCAGGCGCTGCTCACCTCCTGCTCTGTGACCAGGAGCCATCCACGTGACACCCACATGACCTCCTTGTTCGAAGGGGGCGGGGCTGGTCGCCAGTGTCTCATAGCACAGGATGGAAGGTCCATTTGCCTTATTCTTTGAGGTCAGCCCGTTCAGCCCAGCGAAGGCCCCAGTGAAACATTTCTGAGCTCCTGGCACAAAGGTGGGC
>NW_021869137.1:0-1674 GCF_006229205.1 Suricata suricatta | reverse complement strand
GGGAAGACCTAGAAAGGGCTGATTCTGTAGGTTCCTTACCCCCCGGGGTTATAGGGTTGTGGACAGTTGTGAACACTTGCCTTCAAGACCCAGTAGAGGCTTTTCAGAGCGCTCTGCGGGCTGCTGCTGAAGTGCTGGAGGAAGTGAAAGAACTTCGATCAGCAATCTAGGAGGGAAGTGCCTCCAGTAGTGACTGACTCCTGTGATGACTTGGAGACCATTTCCAAAGCTGTAGGGGCCCTGAGGGTTCGTCCTCAGCCCTCAGCCCCAACTCCACCTCCATATGATCCAGGTGGGGAGAAGCCGGCTCGGTATGCATATCCTGGGGTTTGGGCTCAAGCCCCTCCGAGCCTTGGGGCTTTCCCTGTGTTCCAGGATCCTCAGGGACAGAGGTTTCATGAACCCCTGGAGTGGAAGAAAGTGTCCCAACTTGCGGAAGCAGTTAGGGTTTATGGGCATAGTGCTGCTTTCACCCTGGTGCAGTTAGAGTCTTTGCACCGGTTCTGCATGACTCCCGGAGACGGGCAAAATTTAGCCAAAACCTGTTTGACGGCTGGTCAGTATCTGGACTGGAAATCGTTGGTGATAGAATTAGCTGTGGAGCAGGCCGCTGCCAACCAGCGGAACGGGCAGCCTGCATGGGATGTAGACATGCTCCTAGGCCAAGGGTGTTTTGCTAACCAACAGACAGGTTATCCCCAGGTGGTCTATGATCAGATAAATGGTTTGTGCACGAAAGCCTGGAGGATGCTTCCCAATAAAGGACAACCCGGTGGTAACTTGACTAAGATTCTCCAGGGAGCCAACGAGTCATCTTCTGACTTTGTTGCAAGGATGGTTGAGGCAGCAGGAAAAGTTTTTGGGGATGTGGATACGGCCATGCCCTTGGTGAAACAGCTGATTTATGAACAGTGCACTGGGGAGTGTAGAAAGGCGATCTCACCCTGTATAAATCTAAGGGGTTGGAGGTCTGGATGAAGATCTGTAGGGAAATGGGCGGACCCCTTACTAATTCAGGCCTCGCCGCGGCAGTAATGGCTGCGGTTAGAGAAGGGGCCAGAACCCCTGGGGTGAAAGGCCCCCCCCCCTGGGGGTGCTTTCAATGTGGGCAAGTTGGCCACTTGAAACGTGATTGCCCCCAAAAGGGTGCAAAGCAAGCGGGACGGCCTACCCCTCGCTTGTGTCCTGTATGTCGCAAAGGCAACCATTGGGCCTCGGAGTGCATATCAGTTAAAGATATCGATGGTAATCCTATAATGAGACCACACTCCGGAGCTCGGCCAAAAAACGGGCAGAAGGGCCCACCACCTCAGGGCCCACAAATATATGGGGCGGTTCAGCAGGAGACGGAGGGCAAGATGTGGCCGACCTTCCGACACCCTCGGCAAGGCCCTCCGAACCCGTCCGGAGGGCCACCCCGGGAAGCGCAGGACTGGACCTCTGTTCCACCACCTACCTGCTTGGTACTGACACCAGAAATGGGCGTGCAGACAGTCGAAAGTGATTTTAGAGGGCCCCTGCTAGAGAACTGTGGGATTAGTGTTTGGCAGGAGCTCCACAACCCTTAAGGGACTCTTGGTGCATCCAGGGGTCATAGATAGTGACTATCAGGGGGTTATAAAAATAATGGTGTCCTCGCCACGCGGTATTACTGCCATTTCCCCTGGAGATCGG
>NW_021869136.1:0-826 GCF_006229205.1 Suricata suricatta | reverse complement strand
CCACTTGGGTAAGATTGAGAAAAACAATTGCAGAGACAATATCATTGTTGTTGTAACCATTCTTGTAATTAGCACTTTCCCACAATTCCTTCTCTGTGATCAGGAGTCCATCAAAGGCTCAGAAAACCATGTTTTTGCGTAACTTGTCTGGCAGTAAATCCTTCCTGAATTAATGTGAAATCAGTTGCAGTCTTTATTTCTCTGCCTTGGTTTGAATACTCATCCACTTAGGGTGCTTGATTATGGGGTGCTGCCCCAGACCTCTTGGGGATATCAGGAAAATCATAGTATTTATCCCAAACACCTACCTAAACCACTCCCCAAATTCTGAATTTCCAACTGCGTCTGGCTCCCAGATTTTTGGATAAGGGATTGTGGGCCTCAGGACAGGAATGGTTGTCAATGCCATTGCTGTTACTTAGGAGTGGTGGGGGTGTGCCCCTCTGGCCCCCTCCTGCCCCCGTCCCCTCACGGCCATGCTGGGAACTGCTGTCACTCAGACACCTTTGTGACTTGTGCTGGATGGACCGTGCCGGCTGCCCTGTCCCCCATATAGGACAGACCTTTGCCAGCAGTCAAAGCCATAACCAGGACCAGTTCCCCAGGCAGGAACCCCTAGCGCTTTGCCAGCGCCCATGCATGCGGTGGCTTTTCCCATCAGTCTGCAAGTGTGCTGCGGCTCCCAGCCCCAGGCAGAGCCAGGGAGACACCAAGGTGGTTGTCAGCATCCAGCAGTGATGAATCACAAGGAATCATAACAAGGAGATTGTCTCTGGCCTCTTCATCAGAGGTACCATCTGATGATGCCTGTGATGTCCCCTCACCC
>NW_021869135.1:0-826 GCF_006229205.1 Suricata suricatta | reverse complement strand
GTGCTGATGTATAGGGGCACATGTACCCCAATGTTCATAGCAGCAATGTCAACAATAGCCAAATCATGAAAAGAGCCTAAATGTCCATCACCTGATGAGTGGATCAAGAAGATGTGGTATATATACACAATGGAGTACTACATGACGATGAGAAAGAATGAAATATGGCCATTTGTAGCAACGTGGATGGACCTTGAGGGTGTCATGCTAAGCGAAATAAGTCAGGCAGAGAAGGACAGATACCATATGTTTGCATTCATAGGTCTAACAGGAGAGACCTGGCAGGGGACCATGGGGAGAGGAAGGGGGAAAGAGAGTGGGGGAGAGTGAGGGACACAGATCAAGGGAGACTACTGAATACTAGAGACGAACCATGGACTGAAAGGGGAGAGGGAGGGAGGAAGGGGGTGATGGTCATGGTGGGAGGCACTTGTGGAAAGAAGCATTGGGTGTTATATGGAAACCAATTTGACAATAAACTATAAAAAAATAAAATAAAATAAATACAATTTAAATAAATAAATAAATTATAATTTATGGGTTACATCTTAGGACTCCCAGAGCTCAATCTCCCAACCTTTGATTGTTCAAGCAGAAGGGCTGGAGAGTGAAACAATGGTTGGTAATTTTTCATTAGGGTCAGCTTGACCCGAGGAGGGTCTTACACGATGTCTCAGCCACCATTCGTGTGACTGCCATGTGCGAGACAGATGACATAGCTCTCTGGTAGGACAAGAACCACATAAATGAATAGTATCCTACACTCTCTCGGTCCTCCAGAATTTGGGGCCGTGGGAATGTACCACCTGGTCAATAGATAAATAGC
>NW_021869134.1:0-826 GCF_006229205.1 Suricata suricatta | reverse complement strand
AGCCTGTGGCCAAGTTCATGCTCACCATAAACTTTGTCTGGCCATGAGGTCTGCTTTTAAGAAAATCAGGCCTAAAAGCATCATTTAAAAAAACGAACAAACCAGATGTATTAATAGGCAATTCTTCTCTTAAAAATTTTTTTACTGTTTTCTAACCATTCCCTGTTGATTAACAATATGTTTCAATTTATTCAGCGACCATTAAGAAAGTGAAAAGTCAAGCCTCAGACTGGGAAAAGTGTATCTGACAAAGGATCCATTAATATATAAAGGGTGCAGAAAACATGAAGAACTCCTAATAATATTTTTTTCCAAAAAGACGAAACACCCAACTTTACAAAATGGGCAAAAGATGACTTTAATAGGCACTGACAACAGATGATACCCAAATAGCCAATAAAAACATGAAAATATCCCCAATATGATTATTTCATTAGGAAAATGCAAATGAAAGCCACAATGATATATGAAGTAATAAGATGGTAGATGAAAGAATGAAATAATTGGAGCATGTGCTCTTATCAACAATTATTAAATGCAAATTAAATCCTGCAGAGTATCCATGGTGAAAAAGACAGACAGTGGTGGGTGTCGGTGCAGCCACGGAGCAGGTACAACTAGAATCCATACAGCCAGTGTCGGCGGGAGTGTAACATAGGACAGATGCGTCGGAAAAGTGTTCGGCAGCTTTGTGGAAAGTAACTCACACCTACCATGTGACTCACTTGTCCTGCTCGCACACACATACCCAGTAGTTGTGTGTGTGTCCACAAAAAGCCATGGACCAAGCATTCCCTAGGAGTTTTATTCATCTTTCCTGGCAATA
>NW_021869133.1:0-826 GCF_006229205.1 Suricata suricatta | reverse complement strand
AGGATACAACATTAGATAGAAATATGGTGCTGAGGCCATCTGAATTGGGTAAACAACTAAGCCCAGTTAAGACGTTTATGTAAACTTTTAAGATTCTGGTGGGTAAATGCAGAGATCTACCCATCTTGAGGTCACTCAAGACAAGCTTTGTATGTAAGTTTCCTTGCTTTTTAAACCTGCCAGCAATCAATCTGGAGTGGGCTGCCTCGTTCCTCCTCTCCCACCCCCCACATATGAGGGCCAGTTTTAGATTATACTCAGGAACTTTTCATGCAGGTTGGAAACTTAGAGTACCATGTACAAAAATTAACTCAAAATGAGTCATAGCTCTAAATATAAACATAAAAACTAAAAAAAGCACTAGAAGAAAACATGAGGAAAAATATTTGTGGCCTCAAGTTAGGCAAAATCTATTTTCATCTCATACCAGAAGCCCAATTTATAAAAGAACGAATTAATAAATTGAAATTCATCAAAATTTAAAATGTTTGCTTTTTGAGAGACATTGCCAAGATAAGAAAAAACAAAAACAAAAACAAAAAAAACCTTAAATACAGGTAGACATTATTAGCCATAAATATGATAAAAGACGTCTATACAGAATTATCAGGCAACAACAAACTTATTTTTTAAATGGCAAAATATTTTAATAGGCCCTTCTGCTTAATAAAAACAACCATTAAGAAAAGTAATTAAAGGCATTCTACAGACACAGAAAACAATTTTCTGTGCATATATCTGACAAAGCACAAATGTCTAGCCCAAAGAGTCACTACTTATGTGCCAAAAAATAATGAATATCCCCATAAACACAGCCAAAACTACT
>NW_021869132.1:0-826 GCF_006229205.1 Suricata suricatta | reverse complement strand
GTAAATAGGGAAAGAGAGAAGAATGACGGATTACACACCACGGTGTAACAAATGGTTACCACAAACTGCACACTCACGGCCTGAAACACGAAATTCTCCTTTCCTAGTCTCCTCAGCAGGGCTACTAGCTCTCTACCTGGAAGTGATTCTTTTCTTCCCAGCCTTTTACTTTCATCTTCTTGAAAGGTCTCAGGGTAAGATTAATTCATTATTTGACCATTTTCAATTGTCTAAACCATTAACCTGGAAACAGCAAATACCAGAAGCTAGGGAACTCCCTTCTTGTTCATCCTGTGGTTTGGAGATACTCTGCCGATCAGCCGGAGTGGGGAGGCTCTGTTTCATCCTGGACAGTAGCTGAGAGGATCCCAGCAGCATGGCCATTCACCTGCCAGAAATGGACTCAGGACACTCAAGTCCACATCTTCAGGGTCTCTGGAACTTTCTCAGAAGGGCGGGGCTATGAGAACTGTGTCTTCTGAGACACTTAGGTCCTTCTTCCCACTCAGCAGTAAGGAATTGGTCTCTGTTAGTTTCCCTCCAAGCACAGAACACATTTGAACAGACTTTGCTCACAGGAGAGGAAGCTGTGCCCCTGTCTTTGGCTCTTTCCACTCTGCCACAGGTACCAGGGGATTTGCATGCTGTCCCCTGGGGAGGACCTGCCCTCTGACATAAAGTTCAGCTCTGTCCTTCTCTTTAGCTGTCAGGACTCATCAGTTCTGCTTCTCACAATGAGGTTCCCTGCTCAGCTGCTGGGGCTGCTGGTGCTCTGGATCCCAGGTGAGGGCGGAGGGGGTGAGAGAGGAGAACGGGGTGTGGGGGG
>NW_021869131.1:0-826 GCF_006229205.1 Suricata suricatta | reverse complement strand
ATCATCTGCTGGAATGAAAATCTCGCTGTCTTGCTATGTAGTTTTTACTCTGCAGCCTAAACAATTCGCAAGTAGGGAGCGATGCAGTCCGCTTGCTCTTCTGCGTTTCTCTAGTTTATCCAAAGGCTTGATCCTGTCCAAACTGAAGTGACACATGCCTCCTATTTGTATGCTGAACTCCTACTTGTATCTTTGATGTTTCATCCTTCCGCAGCTCTGGGGCACGAGCTTTTGAAGCCTCTTACACAACTGAGTAGATGCTCTGTTGATAGTCATTAATAGCTAGCGACTTGATTTTGCATTACAAACACTTGAACTGGGGCTCAGTGGAGCAGAGACAGCCTATGAGGAGGGGGGAAGGAGACACATCCCTTGGAGGAGGGAGAGGGGAAAGGGAAGGGTCACCCTGAATTATGGCCATGACTGGAATGTTCATTTAGTTGATGTGAGTGAGCGTTGCTCAGCCATTCTCTGGGTAGTGCGATCCTTGTGTAAGTACTTAAACCAAACCATGCCTTTAAAAAGTCTCCTCCAAATGCTTTATTTCCTCTTCCCAGATCCCTCCCACACTGGTAATTTATAAAGGGATTAGGGAGTCCGGGATGGTCATCTAGAGGTCACTGATCTCTTCAGACCAATTGGCCGTGCCCATGATTCTAGACCGCCTGTGTGTAAATTATCCTAAGAGGCGTGAGGTCATTTTCTTTTCTGTTTTCCCAAGTGTGGCTTTGGCTCTCTTTGGTTCAGGGCCGAAGGAATTGGAAGTAGAACTTGAATTTTGCACCACCGTGTGTGTGTGTGTGTGTGTGTGTGTGTGTGTGTGTGT
>NW_021869130.1:0-826 GCF_006229205.1 Suricata suricatta | reverse complement strand
TCAGTGAGGCCACTCCAGGGTCACCCCTTCCAGGGTAGGCCCCCTTATCACAAGGACTGCCAACAAATTCTCCAAGCAACATCAATTTTAATCAGCCTTTATAATAAACACACTCGGCAGAACCTGCTCATTCAGTCTGTTTGGCTTGTACGCACGTATTCAGGCCCAGGGCTGTGCATGAGGTCTCTAGAAAACAAAATTAGCAACTCTACTGTGAATGACCGTCTTTGCACGGTAAGAAACGCGTCCTTGAGTATTGTCACCGAAATTCTGGCTTCCTGTGACTCTGCCACAAGTGAAAGAAACAGAAGGGATGTTAACTTTTGCCTCCAACCACAGAAAATTCCAGATCGTACTTCACTGGAAATTGTGTCATGAGTAGAATGCAAAGAGAGGCTTATATCTGAATTAACAAACTCGCTTCTCCGTCACAATTTCTGTCTTCCTTGGGGGAATGTTTCTTTAATCTCAGATATTATTCGCCCTTTAGGAATAAAGTAGAAAGCTTTTCTTCCCTCGGGGATAGTGATCGAAGCAAATCTTGGCATTCACGAAGGGAAGCGTGTTTAGTCCCTGCCTGTGTCAAGTAGGTGCTTGTTCTGAGCTCGTACTGGAATTTAAACTGTTCCTGGCCGGGCTGCTGAAAGTCTGCTTGTTGAAAAGTTAACAAAATTGAAAACCCTGAAAAATAACGTCTGACTGGTGTCTGTTCATAGAAACCATGTGATGATGGTTGAGCGCCAGCCTTCCAGATTAGCCCTGGTGGTCTCTGCACCCAGGGACGAGGGAGTGCTTAGATTGGTCATGTTCTCACGGTTCATGAGTT
>NW_021869129.1:0-826 GCF_006229205.1 Suricata suricatta | reverse complement strand
TACTGAAACCGCAATTACCAAGTGGCATGAATAATAGGAAAACACATTTTCCAGTAGGGGAAGCAGGGTCCCAAAGGCCACACAGCACTGCACCCCACTCTCCCAGGACCTTTGTTTATTGTCCTGATCCTCAAATGGGGGGAGGGCCAACCGCTATCCAGGGTAGCGCCTTCCTAGAAGAGGCTAGGGACTTTGCGATTACATACGCTCCCCCCGGAGGCTTTGCCGTCACCGTGGAATCGCCTCTGCAGGCTTTGTGGCTGGAGGGGCCGAAACAATTCCACACTTCTTCCCCTATTCCCTTTCTGTTTTTAGTTGAATTTGCATACTGTGCCATTTTGATTCCCCTCTTCTTTCCTTTTTCTTATAGTTTTTAGTTCTCTTCCTACTGGTTACCTTGGGGATTACGATTCATATCTTAAACTTATAAACATCCAGTTTGAATAATACTATGTTAATTTCTATAATATACACTCTGATCCTAGACATCTTCATCCCTCGTCCTTTGTATTCTTAATGTCACATGACATATTTATACATTGTGTGCTCATTAGAAAAGGTTTATAATGATGGTTTTCTGACTTTGTCTTTTCAGTCACACAGAGAAGAAGAGGAGTTACAAACCCAAAGCACAACAATCCTGGCTTATATCTATCCTAACGTGTGTGGTTATCTCTCCTGGCGTCCTTTACCTCTACTGTCCAGAGCCTCCGATTTCGCCTAATAATCTCCCTTCAGCATTTCTCATAGGGGAGGTCTGCTGGCCATGAGTTGTTTCAGCTTTTGTGTGTCGAAGAACATCTGACTTTCTTCTGTATTCTCAAAA
>NW_021869128.1:0-826 GCF_006229205.1 Suricata suricatta | reverse complement strand
ACAACATGAGAAGGGGAAGGGCAGAGAGCGAGGCTATATGTCACTGAAAATTTTCTGACCATAACCTTTTTTGGATATAGTCAGAAGCAAAGCCATGTGTAAAAGTGAAATGATTGGAAGATTCAGTTAGAAATATGCAGTGTTGACATTTCTCTTCACAGGTTTATCCACACCAGGTGCCAGGTCCTGATCAGAATAATTAGAGGTCGGGGATTTTTCTTTATACCATCCATTCTACTTAGCACAGTGCCTTGTGCACTGGGAGCGTGCAGAACATGCTCTGAAGTTAACGAACAAATGAATGTCACTCCCTGAAGCTTACTCATCATAACCTAGCCTAATGTGTCAGCATATCAAAACTGCTTTATTTTTAGAATTCAGATGGTGTTCTGATGAATCTTATTGTTTCACAACAATATGAATTCTTCCAGAAAAATAGAAAATATTCCATCCTGGTTTTTTTTAAAGCAATACTAATCAACTATCACTTGAGCCATTATTCAGATACAATCTAGATTCTGCTGGGCGTTCCTGTTCACCACTACCACCTACTCCTCTTTTTATTTTATTTTTTAAGTAAACATTCATTTATTCAGGGAGATTTCAAGAAAATGGATCTTCCAGAGGTTTTAATTGACCTCTCTACATAAATGAAAGAGGTTTGCTTACAGATGTCCAGTGAGTTAAGGTACACATCTGAAGAGATGACAGGTGAAGTAAGTTAGGACAACCAAAAGTCATGCTAGAATCTCTTTCTGATAATTAGGTGTGTATATTTGTAAATGATGACAAGGCCACACACACACACACACACACACACACACAC
>NW_021869127.1:0-826 GCF_006229205.1 Suricata suricatta | reverse complement strand
AAAAAAAACTCAGGAAGTCTCTACTTTCCTTGGAGATATGTTGGTGGGGGGAGGGGAGATACTGATAAAAACATATATGACATAATGGCTCATACTGAGAAGCGCTATGAAGACAGGGTAGGTAAGTGGCTAGAAAATGACTAAGACAGCCGATTTTATTTATTTTTTTATATTCTTTTAATGTTTTATTTATTTTTGAGAGAGAGAGAGAGAAGCAGCTCCAGCAGGGGAGGGTCAAGAGAGAGAGGGAGACACAGAATCTGAAGCAGGCTGCAGGCTCTGAGCTGTCAGCACAGAACAGACTTAGGGCTTGAACTCACAAACTGTGAGATGATGACCTGAGCCAAAGTCAGAAGCTCAACTGACTGAGCCATCCAGGCGCCCCAAGGCTGCCAATTTTAAAGGAACAGTCAGAGAGGCTTTTCTGCAGAGGCAATAGAAAGTAGGGACCCCAGGGAAGTGAGGGAAGGAGCCCTAACCTGGGGGAAAGGCCAGCAAGGTGGAGGGCAGTTGCAGTGCACTAAGAAGGGGAAATTGTGAGTGTGCTTGAAGGATAATAAGACCCATGTGTCCAAGAGCAGTGCTGCGTGGGGTCAAGCTCAGAGATGGAGAACTCCCTTTGTTACTACAATGGCACATATAGAAGGGAGAACATCTCACACATTCTGAGAATCACAGAACTGGAGAAGAGCCTTGCTCAAAATACAGGCAATGAGGGCGCCTGGGTGGCTCAGTCGGTTAAGCGTCTGACTCTTAATTTCTGCTCAGGTCATGATCTCACGGTTTCTTCGATCGAGCCCTGTGTTAGGCTCTGCTCTGATGGTGC
>NW_021869126.1:0-1675 GCF_006229205.1 Suricata suricatta | reverse complement strand
AGGTGTTAGGGGTGGGTCCTCTGTCTCAGGGGTGGGGTCCCTTGGGTGTTAGGGGTGGGTCCTCTGTCTCAGGGGGGGTCCCTGGACATCAGGGGTGGGTCCTCTGTCTCAGGGGTGGAGCCACCAGTGACCCCCAGGGCGGGCCTACTTGCTGTAAGGCCCCTGCTGTCATAAATCTCTCGGATTCTCTGACGCCTCCACTGGGTTCTAGAAGGACATGGTGGGAGAGAAGAGGGCTGCTCCCGCTAACCAGCGGCACGACTTTCTGGCCTGTGGGGCCCCCGTGTCCTTCTCCGTGAAAGGGGAACAGTGGCATCGGCCTCCAGAGCAGCGGGGGGCAGGACAGGGGGGCAGGCCTGCTATGTAATTTGTGGGCTCAGCACAACGTGCCCGCGTGGGCCGCCTCCCCGTGGGCCCAGGGCCCCAGCTCGGGATCGATCCTAGCCTCCGCAGCTGGTGTGCTCAGCACCTGGCGGGAGTGGATGAGGCCTCCGCCAAGCGGCCCCTTGTGGGCTGGGGGCAGGGTGACCTCCTCTCTGCCTGTCCTGAGAGCTGCGGCGCCCCCACCCAGCTGGCCCGGACCCTGGAGCCTCCGTGGTCCCCGTGGTCTCCACTCACCAAACGACAATGTCGAAGACCCTGGTTAAGAAGTGGGAGGCGCCCCAGAGCACCAACCCCGGGGCACGGCCCGGGCAGCCCTCTGAACTCCAGGCCCCGGGGACTGCGCTGTCACCCAGCCAGGGGCATTAACCAGGCTTTTCTCTGAACTCGGCAGAAAATCCGGATCTGACACTAATTCCAACAGGATTGTGTCTCAGACGGCGGGTCCCGTGAGGGGCCAGCCTCGCTGTTGCTTCTGGCTCCAAGCTGAGTCCACCGAGGGGCTGTCACTCCTGCATTGGCGCCGGCCCGGCCAGCTGGCCTGCCCCCGCTCAGGAAGCGCTTACCCTACACCTGCTGCTGGGCGGGGGTCATGGCGGCGAGAAGGGACCGTGAGGCCCCCCGGGAGCGCCCTCACCGGCACGGCCGAGACAACGCACACTGATGGTCATTCTTTCCCAAGCGCCTACCGGGCCCCAGGCTGGCCCACCCCTGCCCACACGGGGTCTGCCATCTCTCGGGGAGTCAGGCAGCGGCCACAAAACCACACAAGCAAACACAACTTTACGAACCGCAGGACGACGTGTGCAGGGGCCTGTCCCTGGGGGGTGGGGCCTGAGCAGCTCAGTGTGGGACACAGTCTCATCCGTGGACAGAGCACCCCGGAGCGAGTGTCCTGCACGTGGCCCTGTTAGGGTCCTGGGGCCACCATAACACAGGGCCACAGCCTGGGCGCTGCCATGGCAGAAATGCATTTCTTGCAGCCTGGAGGCTGGGGGTCCGGTGGCTGGGGGGGGCGGCCAGTTGCCCCCAAGGCCTCCCTCCCTGGCGAGTGGACACCATCCTCTCTCCGTGTCCTCATGCCGTGTCCCCTGCGTGTCTGTGTCCTGACCCCCCTGCTGGAAGCACACGGCTCAGACTGGACAAAACCCGCGTGGCCTCCTTGCCTTAGGTCCCTCGTTAAAGCCCTGTCTCCAAGCACAGTCCCTGCCTAAGGCGTACGGCTCAACGTATGAATTTGGGGGCACACAGGTCAGCCCTTGACACCCCGAGTCCCATTCCTGGCCCCACGTCC
>NW_021869125.1:0-826 GCF_006229205.1 Suricata suricatta | reverse complement strand
ATCATCTGCTGGAATGAAAATCTCGCTGTCTTGCTATGTAGTTTTTACTCTGCAGCCTAAACAATTCGCAAGTAGGGAGCGATGCAGTCTGCTTGCTCTTCTGCGTTTCTCTAGTTTATCCAAAGGCTTGATCCTGTCCAAACTGAAGTGACACGTGCCTCCTATTTGTATGCTGAACTCCTACTTGTATCTTTGATGTTTCATCCTTCCGCAGCTCTGGGGCACAAGCTTTTGAAGCCTCTTACACAACTGAGTAGATGCTCTGTTGATAGTCATTAATAGCTAGCGACTTGATTTTGCATTACAAACACTTGAACTGGGGCTCAGTGGAGCAGAGACAGCCTATGAGGAGGGGGGAAGGAGACACATCCCTTGGAGGAGGGAGAGGGGAAAGGGAAGGGTCACCCTGAATTATGGCCATGACTGGAATGTTCATTTAGTTGATGTGAGTGAGCGTTGCTCAGCCATTCTCTGGGTAGTGCGATCCTTGTGTAAGTACTTAAACCAAACCATGCCTTTAAAAAGTCTCCTCCAAATGCTTTATTTCCTCTTCCCAGATCCCTCCCACACTGGTAATTTATAAAGAGATTAGGGAGTCCGGGATGGTCATCTAGAGGTCACTGATCTCTTCAGACCAATTGGCAGTGCCCATGATTCTAGACCGCCTGTGTGTAAATTATCCTAAGAGGCGTGAGGTCATTTTCTTTTCTGTTTTCCCAAGTGTGGCTTTGGCTCTCTTTGGTTCAGGGCCGAAGGAATTGGAAGTAGAACTTGAATTTTGCACCACCGTGTGTGTGTGTGTGTGTGTGTGTGTGTGTGTGTGTGT
>NW_021869124.1:0-826 GCF_006229205.1 Suricata suricatta | reverse complement strand
ATTGCAGTTTTCAACAAAACGATGACGCGTCGGTCACAGCGGTGCTGTGGGGCGATTTCAGGTGGCGGGTCTGAGGGCCATGTGGCTCTAGGTCACAAGGCCAGGGCACTGCACCCCACACCGCTTTTTGTGCTTTTTACAACATCACAGAAATAGACTTGCACCTCGACTCCTGTGGCATATTTTCTGCACCTTGCACGATGGGAGGAGGTCCACAAGGTGAGCCTCTGGGGCGGGTCCACAGGACGCCGAGGGCAGAGGCCGGCCCCTCCTGCGGCTCATGCCCGCCACCACAGCCACGCTCTGAGTCCCGGAGTCCGAGGAACGCGGCACGCTCACACCGAGGTCCCTTCCAGGGAGAAGCAGGGAAATTGGCAGAGAGGGCTGGGGCCCGGGACCCTGCTGACTGACCCCTCCCGGCCCGGGTTCCCAGCTGTGCCATCGCCTGCACGCTGCTGGGGGTGAGAGGCCCGGCACCCACGAGGCTGGGAAGCACCCTGGAGGGGACACGCGCTCAGCACACCAGGCTCAGTTCTGCTGAGCGCACAGCGACCCCGCACGGCGCACTCTGGGCTTGGCTCCCTGGCGCCCTCCCCAGCGGTCTCCCCACTCTCTGGGTCACACCGAGCTGGGTGGCAACAGGCAGGGCCTACGTGTGGCCCAGATGCCCCCAAGCCCACCACCACCACCGTGGCCAGCACCCCACACTGAGGGGCCGGCTTGGGGCACCAGTGCAGGAGCCTCAGGGCCCAAGCACAGAGCTCGGGATGAGGGTCGGGGGCTGGCGGGGAGGAACCAGGGTGAGCCGGGAGACCCCGGGGCTCGC
>NW_021869123.1:0-826 GCF_006229205.1 Suricata suricatta | reverse complement strand
TCTAGGTTAGAAATTTAGCCATTCAGGGGCACCTGGTGGCTCAGTCGGTTAAGCATCTGACTCTCAGTTTCAACTCGGGTCATGCTCTCACGGTTTCATAAGTTCGAGCCCCACATCATGAGCCTACCTGGACTTCCTTCTCCCCACCTCCCCCCACGCTATCTCGTTCTCTCTCAAAATAAACAAACCTAAAAAAAAAAGAAATTTAGTCACTCAACAGATATTTATTGAGTACCTGTAAGGGCAAGGCACTATGCTAAGTGCTAAGGGGGCTACAAATATATAAAAGACATGATCCTATAGTCAGAGAGCAGATAGTATGGTTGGGAAGATAAAACACATGTTAAATGTCAAAAAAAAAAAGGAACTCAAGAATGCAAAATGGGCAGGACATAATTATAGACAGAACATTTCACAGAAATTTCCTAGCAAATCAGAGGATGCAGCAAGCACTTTAGGCTGACAAGGTTTGTGGAAGAACTGGAAGGAGGGCTGGGGATTGAAGAATAAGAACCTCACGGCTGAATTCGAGAGCGCGCCATTCCAGGAAGACGTAAACAGCATGGATAGGAAAGGACACATCTTTTTTTTCTTTTTTAAGAAACTAGAAAAACCAGTAGCTAGGTTCATGAGTTTGGAACATCCAGAAAAGCCGTGAGACTTTTAATTTTAAAATTCAGCCATCATTTCTATACCTACCAGCTGCAAAACCTCTCTATGGAGCATTTTAAAAAGCTTTGCTGGTAGGATTCTTGCCAGAGGCGTAACCTCCCACACACTGATCATGAGAAACACGTAGAAAAACTCAGCTCGAGGGACAGCCTAC
>NW_021869122.1:0-826 GCF_006229205.1 Suricata suricatta | reverse complement strand
GCCTTGCCCAGAGTCACGCAGCTGCCAGGAAGCGGGGCCGGACCCCAAGTGTTGGGAACTCCAGTCTGAGACTCCCGGCGTTCACTGTACCTGAGCAGCCTGCTGTCTACCCTGAGCCGGTCACGCGGCCGTGCTGTGAAGCCACAGGGTAGCGGCATTCACGGGACTCTTCACTTAGGGACCTGGAGTCCAGAGGGGGCGGCTGCTGGGGCATGGTGCGTTTTGGGGATGGGGTGAGAGTGCAGGGTGGGCTCAGGGAATACGTGTGTCGATGTTCATGTGAGTTCAGGGCAGAAACAGAAGCCCCGCTTTGGCACCTTCTTGGCAGAAAACCGTCTGACACATGGAATAGGGTGCTTGGAACATCCGTGGATGGGCCGGACTGAGGCGGCAGGCGGCGGCCCCAGGAGGGATTCCCCGGATGGTAGAGAACCCCGGCTGGGGAGCCTGCACCTGCCCCTCACCCCTCTGAACGTGCCAGGCCCGGGGAAGCTGTCCCTGCCGCTGCCGCTGAGAGCCGTGTCGGGAAACGTGACGTTTCTTGCAAGTTACCAGCAGAATCGGCCAAAGGGGCCGGAAGAATCTAGTTCCTGTCTAGAAACATTGCTTACAAGGGGGTCTGGGAAATGTGGCTTTTCGTTTGCGGGCGTCCAGCCCCTGCAGGGCAGGGAGGGACAGAAATAAAGTATGATGGAAGCCAGCGGTTCCCAGCGCCGCGGCCGGCCTGCTGCCCACCCCCATCACTCCGGGGACCAGACGGCAAACCCCTGGAAACAACGCTCAGCTCTGGACTGGCCATCAAATCCTCTTTATTAGCACGCCCCCC
>NW_021869121.1:0-826 GCF_006229205.1 Suricata suricatta | reverse complement strand
ATTTTTTACTTTGCTTTTCTGTTTGGAGTGTAATTGTAACTACTGTAGTGTAAATGATGTAAAATAATTGCATATGTTAAAAAATAAATAAATAAACAGAAAAAAAAGATATGTCTTAGACAATATCAAGCAAATAAACATTGGCTGTACAGGGGACCTAGAAAGAGAAGAGAGAGACAAGGGGGAAATTTGAAGAAAATAATAGCTGAAAACTCCCCTAACCTGGAGAATGAAACAGACATCCAGATTCGGGAAGCATACAGAGTTCCAAACAAGATAAACCCAAGAGGTCCCCACCATGACACATAATAACTAAAGTGTCAAAGATTAAAGGTAAAAAGAGAATTTTTTTACCTTTAATCAACAAAAGAAAAGCAAAATGTTACATACAAGGGAAATCCCGTGAGACTATTAGCTGATTTTTCAGAAGCTTTGCAGACAAAAGAATGGCATTCAAAGAACTGGAAGAAACAAAACCTACAACCAAGAATACTCTACCTAGTAAGGTTATCATTCATAATGAAGAGGAGATAAAGAAATCCTCCCCCAAAATTTAAGGAAGTTCATCACCACTAAACTGACTATATAAGAAATGTTCAAGGAACTTCTTTAAGTGGAAAAGAAAAGCCCATTGTATAAGAATATTATGGAAAGATGTAAACTAGAACAATATATACATAAAATCCAGAGGGAGCAGGGTGTAAAAACAGTTCTTTTATAATGTGTTGAAATTTAAGTTACCATCAACTTAATATAGACTCCTATATAGTGAGGATGTTATATAGGAACTTCAGGGTAATCACAAACCCAAAACTTATGATACCCC
>NW_021869120.1:0-826 GCF_006229205.1 Suricata suricatta | reverse complement strand
TCTCTCTCTCTCTCTCTCTCTCTCTCTCTCTCTCTCTCTCTCTCGATGGTAAAATACTTTTTCCAAATGTTTCATTTGGTGTGGGGCCTACGTTTGGAAGGGAAAAATATAAGGAATCACTGAAAACTATTTCAAATAAAGCCAACCTACTGCAAAATATAGAGATGAATCCCTTCATCTTCCTTACTTATTTTTGTTAAAATAGCCCAAATATGAAAACTTCTGGAATTGTTATCAGTCTGGTATTCAATTGATTAGTTATCAGTCTGATATTAATTAGTTTTCCACTATCCAAATTTAGGTTATTGGAAAAATAGACCAATGACTAATTATTTTAAATAAGTATAAAATTTTAGAATTGAAAAGTGCTTTAAAAGTTCTATAGGTAAATCCCAATATTTCTCAATGGAAGAATACAAAAAGATTGAGAGAGTTTCCTGTTCTCATATAATCACACAGTTCATTTGGGGGAGAGAGACCAAGAGACAGAGAGAGAGAGAGAGGAAGGAGGGAAGGAAAGAAGGGAACAGAGACAATTGTATAAACAGAAATGGCTTTGATCATCATTTTCACAAAGCATATTTCTTTGGCCAACAGCCTGACTCTACCCTCAGAGAGCGGATTTCATTTTCACTCACTGTATTTGAAGGTTAGACTTTTGTTTTGGTAGACCACATTGTGTTTAGGCCAAGTGCTGAAGAAGGATGCAATTTCTTGAGGAAATCACCAATATGCCTTTTTTCCCACCCATCACACCACTTAATGTTTCCAAAAAATGAATATACTGCCAACCACCCTAAACCAGTGTTCCATGCAAACTCACAAA
>NW_021869119.1:0-826 GCF_006229205.1 Suricata suricatta | reverse complement strand
GTGCTGATGTATAGGGGCACATGTACCCCAATGTTCATAGCAGCAATGTCAACAATAGCCAAATCATGAAAAGAGCCTAAATGTCCATCACCTGATGAGTGGATCAAGAAGATGTGGTATATATACACAATGGAGTACTACATGACAATGAGAAAGACTGAAATATGGCCATTTGTAGCAACGTGGATGGACCCTGAGGGTGTCATGCTAAGCGAAATAAGTCAGGCAGAGAAGGACAGATACCATATGTTTGCATTCATAGGTCTAACAGGAGAGACCTGGCAGGGGACCATGGGGAGAGGAAGGGGGAAAGAGAGTGGGGGAGAGTGAGGGACACAGATCAAGGGAGACTACTGAATACTAGAGACGAACCATGGACTGAAAGGGGAGAGGGAGGGAGGAAGGGGGTGATGGTCATGGTGGGAGGCACTTGTGGAAAGAAGCATTGGGTGTTATATGGAAACCAATTTGACAATAAACTATAAAAAAATAAAATAAAATAAATACAATTTAAATAAATAAATAAATTATAATTTATGGGTTACATCTTAGGACTCCCAGAGCTCAATCTCCCAACCTTTGATTGTTCAAGCAGAAGGGCTGGAGAGTGAAACAATGGTTGGTAATTTTTCATTAGGGTCAGCTTGACCCAAGGAGGGTCTTACACGATGTCTCAGCCACCATTCGTGTGACTGCCATGTGCGAGACAGATGCCATAGCTCTCTGGTAGGACAAGAACCACATAAATGAATAGTATCCTACACTCTCTCGGTCCTCCAGAATTTGGGGCCGTGGGAATGTACCACCTGGTCAATAGATAAATAGC
>NW_021869118.1:0-826 GCF_006229205.1 Suricata suricatta | reverse complement strand
ATTCGGTGATTACAGATAAACACATTAGGGTTCCTTAAACTATCGACCTCCACACAAGATTAATTCATTAAGTCACACTTTACTCGCAGACTTTATCTGACCCAGCATGTCAAAGAGCTCGGCGAAGCATCCTGAGACTCTAACAAGCAAAGTCTTCTGAGCAATAAGCAACTCCGAACAAACACACCTCACTCGCTGAAGTAGGTTAGACTCTGGTCAGCATTTCAAACATGTTACAAGAAGAAAGCACAAGATGGCACAGTGATTTTTAGAATATGTCACTGTGACCTTCTGACAGGATCTAGCCAGAGTTGTTTCCGTTCACTTCTTCACGCCAGGGCTCCTCGTCCACCCCGAGGGAACAGAGTCACTCTCTCAGACCCACACAGAGCTGAGGTCAGGGACTTGACGAGGCTGGGCCAAGGCACAGGACTCAGAGGGCTTCAGCATTTCCGCCAGAGCCGGTTTACTGAACCCATGTGACAGGAACGGATTTTATAGTAGTAAGACTTTGTTCACCCATTGAAAAAAGTTTGGAACTTCTGAAACTTGACCCCTTCTACTCCGGATATGACTGACGTTGTTACTGAGAGATTTGGGTTAGTTCAGTTGCTCACACAGCACCCTCCCCAGGCCTCTTACAAATTTTACAGGATGTGTCCCCTTACACTGGTTGCTTTGACCACCATTCTAGATCGACCTGCAGGAAGACAAATAGCCTGGGAGCTTATCCAGCCTTTCTAGACCTTCATGGATTACCCCAGCCAACCCACAGCGCATGCACGGATAAAGCTACAGTATTTATTGTGATCATTTCTGTAACGGG
>NW_021869117.1:0-826 GCF_006229205.1 Suricata suricatta | reverse complement strand
AATCTGCTTGTTTGCTTGGATAATGAGTTGTACTATGTGACAGAAAAACAAAGCCAGTGCAAGTATAATGGACATTGTACATGGAAATTGGTACCCACAAACTTGTCTTGAAAATGGCAGTATCCACATAAGATGGAAAGAAATGGGAAGGCCTTGGTTTTGTCCTCAAACACAATGCCAGACTATAATGTCCTATGACCAGTCAAAGTTTAGAGGAAAACAGTGCTGAGAGAGCAATAACAGCAACAACAAATAGGTGAGGAAAACTAAAACGTGAGACACCAGGGTTCTCCTTCCATACCTTAGGAGTGCTAGGTGCATGTCACCTCTGCTTGCCCACAGCCCCTACCTAAACAGATGAGTTTAAGAACCTTTCCATGTGTGAGCAAAATCGATAATAGCCATTCTCCAATATTTTATTTACAAACCACACCTTCAGCAATATGTAGTTCCCTAAAACCTTTTGGTGGAGGACATAAGTGCATAAATCTGCTAACTCTTGACTCCTTTCTTCCAACAATATCCATGTATTGTCAAACTGCCAACAGCTTAATCCTTTCAACCTCCTGATGAAATGCTTCTTCCTGTTCTCCAGTCTTGCAAGCTGTGTTGTTCATCAAAGAGCTTTCCATATTCATGAGGCACCTGGGTGGCTCAGTCAGTTAAGCATCTGACTTGGGCTCAGGTCATGATCTCGCAGTTCATGAGTTTGAGCCCCACGTCAGGCTCCTTGCTGACAGCTCAGAGCCCGAAGCCTGCTTCAGATTCTGTCTCTCTCTCTGTCCCCCACCCCCTTCTCTCAAAAATAAATAAACATTAAAAAAAA
>NW_021869116.1:0-826 GCF_006229205.1 Suricata suricatta | reverse complement strand
TTTATTGATATATAATTAACATATTATATAATATGTCCATTTCAAGGTACAATTCAATGATTTTCATTATATCCACTGAATTGGATGGCAATAACCACAATCCATTTTAGGGCACTTTCACTAATCTCAAACAAAACCCTATATGCATGATTACTCTTCATTTTCCTTGTATCTTTCACTCCTCTCCTAATAACAATGATGAATGTACTTTCTGTCTCTGTAGAGTTGTCTATTCAGAAGATTTCATGTATAAATGGAATCAGGCAATATGTGCTCTTTTGTGACTGGCTTCTTTCACTTAACAGTGTTTTCAAAGTTCATCCATGTCATAACATGATCAGTGTATTATTCATTTTCATTGTTGAATAGCATTCTATCATATGGATATACCGCATTTTATTTATCCTTTAATCAATAATGGACACTTGGGTTGTTTTTACTTTTTGAGGGTTATGAATCATGCTCCTATAAATATGTACCTGTTTTTGTGTGGGCAAGTGTCCAATTTCTCTTGTTATCTACCTAGGAGTAGAATTACTGACTCATATGTTAACTGTATAGTTAACATTGGTCAGTGTGTGAATACTGAAATAGTTTTGCATCTCTGGCATAAATTCTATTTGGTCATGGTATTGGTTATGCTCAATATTATATACTGCTAAGTTTCCTTTGCTGATGTTTAAGAGTTTTTGTGCCACATTCATTCCCTCCCTCCCTCTTTCTTTTCTTTTCTTCCTTCCTAGCTTCCTTCCTTCATTTGTTCCTTCCTTTTTTCTTTCTTTTTTTCTGTTTCTTTCTTTCTGTCTTTTTCTTTCTTTCTTTCTTT
>NW_021869115.1:0-1675 GCF_006229205.1 Suricata suricatta | reverse complement strand
CTTCTTTATCCATTCATCAGTGGACAGATACTTGCATTGTTTCCACTTCTTGGCTATTCTGAATAATGCTACTATGAATATCTATGTGTAAGTTTGTGTGTGGATGTATGTTTTCCATTTTCTGAAATACATATTTAGGAGTGGAATTTAACTACATGTTTAACTTTGTAGCAGTATGGAAACTGTACGAAGGTTCCAATTTCTCTACATCCCCACCAACACTTGTTACTGTCTTTTTGATTACAGCCATCCGAGTGGGTGTGAAGTGGCTTGTCGCTGTGGTTTTGATTGCATTTCCTCAGTGACTCATAATGTTGAGCATCTCTTCAGGTGTTTGTTGGCATTTGGATAGCTTCTTTGAGCAATGTCTATTCAGGTCCTTTGCATTTAAAAACGTGAGTTGTTTGGGGGTTTTTTGTTGTTGAGTTGTAGGGGTTCTTTATATATTCTGGAGGCTAGCCCCTTATAAGATACATGATTTGCAAATATTTTCTCCCATTATGTGGTTGTCTTTTCACTTTCTTTTTTTTTTTAATGCTTATTTTTGAGAGAGAGATAGTTAGAGTGTGAGCAGGGAGGGGCAGACAGAGGGAGACACAGAATTTGAAGCAGTGCTGACAGCTCAGAGCCTGACTCTGGGCTTGAACTCACAAACTGTAAGATATGACCTGAACTGAAGTTGGACTTAACTGACTGAGCCACCCAGGCGCCCATCTTTTCACTTGACAGTTATCCTTTGGAGTTGAAAATCTTAAGACTAATAACAATGACAGCAGCAATACTGTTTATTAGCATTATTGTTAACAACTGTATTTGAATCTTTACTGGGTGTCAAACGTCATGCCACGCTATTTATGTGGACTGTCTTATTTAATCCTTAACAAAGATTTCTGATGGAAAAGTGAGAGCTCTAGAGTCAGCGGCCTGGCTTCATGTTGGCAATTGTTACTGCTTACCAACTGTGTGACCTTGGGCAATTTGCCTTTTCTTTCTATGCAGGGTTGCTGTTTCCACATAAAAAAAATATATAGGATACCCAGTTAAACTTGAATTTCAGATAAACATCAAATACTTTTTTACTTTGTTTGGTATAAATATGTCCCAAATATTTCATGGGACACTTTTATACTAAAAATATCATTCATTGTTTTATCTGAAATCCAAATTTAACTGGGCATCCTGTACTTTATCTGGTATGGTATTTTTATGACTGTTTCCTTGTTGCTTACATGAAGTTAAGAACACCATCTAAGTCTTTTGGTGTCTGAATTTGTTCGGGCTGCTGTAACTAATTTAAACTGGGGGCTCCAACAGCAAACATGTACTTCTCACAGTTTTAGAAGCTGGAAGTCTGAGATCAGGGTGTCAGCTTGGACAGGTTTTCATGAGAGCCCTCTTCCAAGTTGTAGGCAGCTAGCTTCTCCATGTGTCCTCACATGGTGGGGAGAGAAAGAGAGAGAGAGAGCCAGCCAGCTCTCTGGCCTCCTCTGATAAGGGTATTAACTGACCCGATTCAATTAGGGCTTCACCTTCATAACCTAATCCCCTCCCCAAACGCCCCACCTCCAGATACCATCACACTGGGGGTTAAGATTTCAAAATATGAATTTTGAAGGGGCATTAAATATTCAATCCATGACATCAGGGTTATTTAGGGTGATTAAATGTATAAGAC
>NW_021869114.1:0-826 GCF_006229205.1 Suricata suricatta | reverse complement strand
CTCCTTTCCTCACTATTATTTCCAGGTCCTTTCTGTCCCTCTCATCCCCTCCCCCTCCCCAGGTGAAGAGTAGGGGCAGGGTCTATTGTGATTACTGCAGAGTCTTTGGTCCTTAAGGGTCTTCAGAGTAGAGTGGCTAAAAACAAAGGGACCTTTCTCTGACTACTGTAGCTCCTCTTCTGCAGCACAATCTCCCCGTATTTTTATGAAGATGCTGATGCTTTGCTCTGGTCCATCCGCCATCCACCGGGAAGGAGCTGCGAGAGGATGTGGGCACAAAGTAGGGAACATGGAGAAAAGGAAAGTCTTGCCATGTCTGGGTTTGAGGCTTTCACCATGGTCAGGATAGGTGGGAAGTCAGGTGAAGCCCTTTCATTATTAAAATGTGAGTCGGTATGAAAACCCTCCGGAGGTTTACCATGTGAGGTGATGTGCTGCGTAGAGAGGGAACTGTTTTGCCTTTTATACAGAGAAAGCTGTTCATACTCTGCCAGATCTCTTCATTCTCTTTGGACTTGAAGGATAGCAGAATATGCGACCCCAACATATGCCATTTTGACATAAAGATTATTTTGACCTCAGAACAATTGAGAATAAGTGGATGGAAGAAAAGCTTTCTTCCCTTGTCTCATTTGTATAAAGCAGGGCACAGGGGCGCCTGGGTGGCTCAGTAGGTTGAGCATCTGACTTCAGCTCAGGTCACGATCTCATGGTTTCTGGGTTTGAGCCCTGATTTGGGCTTTGTGCTGACAGCTTTGGATTCTGTGTCTCCTCTCTCTACCCCTCCCCTACGCATGCTCTGTTTCTCTTTGTCTCAATAATAAAT
>NW_021869113.1:0-826 GCF_006229205.1 Suricata suricatta | reverse complement strand
AAAGTCATTTAACATACTGCTACTTCTGCAAGTAAATTCTCCTTATTAAAATTGAGTTTTTTTAAATTTATCCATTCTTTTAAACAAATAATATGTAAGACTTACTGTGAGTTCAAATACCCTGCCAACCCCTAATGAAACAAAGGTGAGCAAGTTTCAATGTAGTTTTTTCTTAATAATTACTGGTTAGGGGGTGCCTGGGTGGCTCAGTTGGTTAACTGTCTGACTTTGGCTTGGGTCATGATCTCACGTTCATGAGTTCGAGTCCCATATCAGACTCTGTGCTGAAGTCTCAGAGCCTGGAGCCTGCTTCAGATTCTGTGTCTCCCTCTCTCCCTGCTCCTCCCCTGCTCATGCTCTGACTTTCACTCTCTCAAAAGTGAATGGATATTAAAAATAATAATAATTGGTCAAAATATACATTGCAAATCTTTAAGAAGTAATTTCCTTTGATGAATATTAGTTTTGAATTTCTCAGATTGACAATCTGAGAAACTGAAAATTGTCAGTTTAAGTTATAGACTCAAAAACAGAGAACAAACTGAGGGTTGATAGGCAGTAGGGGAGAGGGGAAGGTGGGTGAGGGGCATTGAGGGGGGCACTTGTTGGGATGAGCACTGGGTGTTATATGGAAGCCGATTTGACAATAAATTATATTAGAAAAAATAAAATAATAAATTACATGTATGTATTTCCATATCTAACATGAAATACATATATATTTAAAGCTTGCAGATCACTACTTTATAAGGTATTGCTTCAAGTCCTCACAAGCTAGTCCATCCCACTTTCTCTAAACCACTGTGTATCCACACATAGTACATAT
>NW_021869112.1:0-826 GCF_006229205.1 Suricata suricatta | reverse complement strand
CGGGGCTTCACTGCCAGGGAGGGGCAGAGGGGTGGGGCGGGGCTTCGTTGTCAGGGAGGGGCGTGGGTGGTGAGGGGGCGGGGCTTTACTGCGAAAGAGGGGTAGGAGTGGAGGGGTTCGGGGAGGAGATGGAGGGGAGGGAGGGTGGAGGTGGGCATCCTTACCTCAGGATGGAGGTGGGGGGGGTGAGTAGAGGGAATGGGACAAGGCTGCAGAACCTGGGAGGGGGCTGGAGGAGAGGCGGGGTGGGCACGTAGCTGCAGGAGTTCAGAGCAACACTTTTGGAGAGGAAGCCCGAGAGTCTGGGCTGGGTGGAATCTGGGGTAAGGGCTGCAAGGGGGTGAGGGGTCTGGGCCAGGGCAGAGCTGCACAGTCTGTGAGGACCCCTGGTGAGGAGATCTTGACCTAGAGGGTGGATGGGGGCTGAGCCCAGCGTGTGTGTTGTGGGAAGATGCTCTGCTGGGATGAGGGGCTGGGGGCAGGGCTTCAGGTGTAGAGTGGGGTGCCAGCATGCTCAACCCCGCATTCCAAGCTCTTTGAGGGTAGTTGGGGTCCAGTGCTCTTTGAGTAAGGGATTGGGAACTGCTGGGCTTCTAGTACTACTACCCGGAGCTGCAGGGTGGTCGACCCCTCTACCCAGGATCTGGAGGAGGGTCTCAGGAGGCAGGGCTGAGCAGCTTGGTGGGGACAGGACTCCCTTGGGTCTGCCTGAAAGCGCTCACTGCAGTGACTGCGCCCAGAAAGTCCAGGGTGGACACCCGTGGCGGGCACTCTTGCAAACCACGAGGCAGATCCGGACATCCTGCCAGGAGAGCAGGACAGGGAC
>NW_021869111.1:0-826 GCF_006229205.1 Suricata suricatta | reverse complement strand
ATATACAAATATTGAATCAAATGTGGTACATTTGAAACTAATATAATTTTACATGTCGATTATACCTCAATAAAAATATATTATCAAATAAACATAATGAAAAATATACACTCTCATTCATAATTGTTTTAAAAATAAATAAAAGCAACAATAAGATTTAATTGTGCATGACTCAGATTTGAAAAGACTTAAAAAGCTGAGAACACCCTTTGCTTAAGCCAGCATTTCTTACACTGTTGGTAGAGTGTGAACTAAAGTCGCCTTTCTGGAAGGCAACTGGAGAATGTGTATCCAAAAATAAAATATGTATATCATTTGGAAAAAGTCAAAGCCTACTATCTCAGTAGGACTATTTGTATTTGAGAGTGCTAATATGTCAGCCATGCATATTTCCCCCTTCATATTCATTGCTGTGACTTTATATGCATAGCTCAGGATGACAATATTCAATTATTCAGATAAGAATTTAGAAAACAATCTAAGTAAAGGCTACATCTTAGGAACATAATGCTTAACTTACCAATAACACTTCGTCAGTTGCTGAATAAAAGTGTGAGTAGAGCTGAATAAATAGGCAAACGCGGTTCAAAAAAAGGCCATAGCCTCTTTTTATCCTTAAGCCAGTGAGATTTAATCAAGTATGAACCATTTTTGCACATTACTAAAGGCAACCACCAGAGAATATTAGCTGTGAGATTTTTAGCAGAAGAAAACATCTAAATGAAAATGTGCCATCACTGCTTTGTAGCTTAAATGAGCACTTGCAATTTGGAGGTCATGAAACAATCATCCTGTAAGAATAGTCCCCCATGATTTCCTATTTCTA
>NW_021869110.1:0-826 GCF_006229205.1 Suricata suricatta | reverse complement strand
AGCTGACTCTCTCTGTCTCTCAAAAATAAATAAGAAACATTTAAATTTTTTAAAAATAAAAATAACATTTATGTAGCTGAAAGAGAAATAATAGAACATATACTTTCAAGTATTTCATATTTTTATATTAAAGTTAAAATACTTGTGTATAATTATTTTCTATTATGCTGTGTGTGTATTTTTCAGTTTGTTTAGCTTTGTCCAACATTGGCTGTCTCTAAAGCCAGTCCTTTTGTGTTTCTTAACTGTGGAATTTTGGTCCCTGTTTTAAGTGGATTCTCTCTGGGATTTTACCTCCTTCAGTACCAATTACCTTCTGCTAAAGAGAACCACCAAATAATTATTTTTGGCTGAGGGGATAAGGAAAGGCCTTGTAGGCTGTTGGTCTGTTGAAATAAAATGGATGCTAGGCTTGTTAGTTTTAATTTAGGCTATGCCTTGTAAATGCCTCTGATAATCATAAATGAAACTTAAATTGTTCTTTTAAAATGGTGTAAGATAATCATTCTTAACCAATCACCTGCTATTGGGAAACCCCCATTATAATAATCCATCAGTGTAAAGTTAAACAACTCCCCCAGTCTCATATTATAAGCCATCCTGTAATGACATGGCTTTCAAGTTCACTTTTGGCTTGAAGTCTTCTACTTTTGTATATATGATAAACTTAACATTTTAATTTGATCTGATTTTATTTTTGACTTTCTGGTGTTAGAGGTGGGATCTGAACTGGCTCCCTGAAGAGCCCCGAGGCTGGTGAGGTACTGGGTGCCAGTACGTACTGAGCCCATTGTTCTCATTTCTCTCCAACCATGGAGTTCCAGAA
>NW_021869109.1:0-826 GCF_006229205.1 Suricata suricatta | reverse complement strand
GGGGACCCCCAGGGCCCATGGGGGCCTGGCTTGTGGGGTTCACAGAAGCCAGCACCACGAGTCCCCCATCACCCTGCCCCTGGCGTGTCCACGGAGAACACAGGAGGTCGGCATGAGTCAGAGGGGCTTTATTAGGTCTCTGAGGTGCCTTCTCTCCCGGGAAGGGGGCGAGCCTCCTGGAGGATCAGGACACCCCGGGGCTCATGGCGTGGCTGGTGCTGCCGGGCGCCCCGTGCAGCTCGGGTCAGGGTGGCTATGGCGAGCACCCCAGGTCCCTGAATAAGGGGCTGGGCAGGAGGGACTGTCCTTCCCCTGGTGCATGTGCCAGCCACGGGGGCATAGCTGGCTTGAGGTCAGCCTCCTGCCCGGAGGGGACCCGAGGTGAGGTCCAGGCAAGCTCAGCAGCAGGACTGGCCTGAGGCGGGGCCGCAGCAGGCAGGGCGCGAGCACGCGGGGCGGCAGAGCAGGGACATGCAGGAGGCCGGGCAGCAGCAGCTGGGCTGGCAGCGGGAGGCAGGGGCGCAGCAGGCGGGTCTGCACACGGGGCGGCAGAGCAGGGACACGCAGGAGGAGGGTCTGCAGCAGGAGGGGGCTGAGCAGGGGCTGGACCCGGAGCACACAGGGGTGCAGCAGACGGGCTTGCAGCACACAGGGGTGCAGCAGACAGGCTTGCAGCAGACAGGGGTGCAGCAGATGGGCTTGCAGCAGACAGGGGTGCAGCAGACAGGCTTGCAGCAGACAGGGGTGCAGCAGATGGGCTTGCAGCAGACAGAGGTGCAGCAGTCTCCCTGGCAGGGGGAGGAGGTGCAGCTAGACTGCTGGCAGC
>NW_021869108.1:0-826 GCF_006229205.1 Suricata suricatta | reverse complement strand
GCCCTACTTCAGAACTAGTTAAATATGCATCCATCTTTCCTCACTTATTTTTGGGTGTGGCTCATTGATTACTCTCCACTGCGTAAGCCGTTTGGAATTCTTACTTGGGTAACAGTTGTAAATGTTAATACATTGGTAGGGCCTTTCTAGAAATGTGTTTTTAATCTCTGTACAAACCACAAATGAACTAGTATGGCTTTCCCCCAGTAATTCCACTAAGACTCTAGATTACTTAAGAAAATGATTGGCATGTGGTCAAGGATTTCTACAGGAAATCGGTCATCCCAGTGCTGTTGATAATAATATAAAAGCAGAAATAACTTAAAAGTCTCCCCCTGGGTGGTGTGAGTGAGTAAATGTTTTTATCTGCACCATCCAATAGAGTAACCACTAATCATACGTCACTGCTTATATTTAAATGTATTAAAGTTAAATAGAATTAAAAAAATCAAGTCCTCAGTTGCATTAGTCACATTTCCAGGGCTAAGAGCCACATGTGGCTAGAGGCAGTCCCACTGGACAGCACAAGGATAGAACACTTCCATTCTCACAGAAGTTTCTATCGACCAGTGCTGCCATTAAAGTCAGCTTTTTATACTTATACTTAATAGGATTAGTTATATTCATAATATAAGGGTAACTAAAACTATCAAAATACAAAATATTTGGTGATAACACAAATTCACAGAGGTTGCATTAAATTTTTTATTTAAAAATTTTAAGTTTAGGGGCTCCTGGGTGGCTCAGTCGGTTAAGCGTCCAACTTTGGCTTGGGTCATGATCTCACAGCTTGTGGGTTCAAGCCCCACGTTGGGTTCTGTGCTGA
>NW_021869107.1:0-826 GCF_006229205.1 Suricata suricatta | reverse complement strand
GATGCAGGAGACAAGTGCTGTATAGACACTAGCCAGGTCGCTCTGCGAGGCAAAAGGGAGTGTGCATGTGTTTGCAGGGGTGGGGAGGTGGAGGAGGGCTTGTGTTCAATGGCAGTGGAGCATTTCCTTACAGTGGATCCCAACAGGTACCGTAATACAGCCCAGCACCTGCCTCATTAATTCCCTCTATGCTTAGACTCGCTGGCAAATCCCTCTGTTCTTTCCTGGCTTCACATCTTTCCTAACTACACCTTGTTTGTGGATCACATTTTCACTTGAGGAAATACACAGAACGCGTTTTAGAGGCTGGTCTGGCTTCTGTCGGTCCCAGTGTATATTATGCATTCTTCCTTAAGATCCATTCTTGTCATTCTAAAAATGCTGTGTTTCCTTTTTTTTTTGGTAATGAGTTCTGTTATAAAAAGGTCTCCATTTTAGGAGGTGTTAGAAAAAGTGGTGGAATACTGGGTGATCACAGCTCACATCTAGGTTCTGACGTAGTAAGAGAAAGTGGTGCTGTGAACACAGAGTTGAGAACCATGGACTGCAGAGAAAGGGACCCACAGTGTTCACCCCAACTCATCCTGCAAAATATGGCTGCTAACCCGCTTTATCCGCAGATTTCTGTCATTATTGTGCATTTGTTACCATCCAATGATATTAGTGTAAAGAAGCCATTTTCTGGTTTAAGGACTATCGTTCTTCACTAGTTCAAATCAGAGAGTGGAAGGTGGGGGTAGTTCTTAAAGTTCTCTTCTTCTGTGTGCTATGGATTACCTGCTTCCTTTTTCTGTCTCTGTCATTCTCTCTCTCTCTCTCTCTCTCT
>NW_021869106.1:0-826 GCF_006229205.1 Suricata suricatta | reverse complement strand
CGGGTAGGTAGCAGTTGCGCATATGCCTGGAAAAGAGATTAGTTCCGTGGCTCTAGTGTTCTTGTTGGAGACTCTTGTGTCTGTTTCTCTGCATCTGTTTGCTGTGCATCTGTTTGTCTAAGTCCTCTGCGGGAGGGAGGCAAAGTGGAATCCCTCACCGGGACGAAGGTGAAGTAGTGTAATGATCTGTTTGCTGTGCATCTAAGTATAATTTTTCTTGTGACTCTGACTGACGAAGACATTTATGGAACGGGGTGAAAGTCCCCCGTCTGTGTATTATCATGGGAATTTGGGGTCTTTACCCTATGTATTTTTCTTTGGAAAGCGCACAAAGAGCACCACCTTACTTTTGTTTTCTCCTCTGTTGGTCAGGTGGACTAATTCCTGTGGTCTGCGTCTTGACCCTTTTTTTTGTGTTCTGTTTTGTCTGGACTGATGTCATGGGACAATCTCCTTCAAAACCTCTAGACCTAGTTCTAATTCACTTCAAGGAGGTTGGGATTCGAGCTCACAATCTATCAGTGGGTGTTAGGGAAAGGAAGATCTCTTTTTTGCAGGAACAAATGGCCGACCTGAAGTGTTTGCACAAGCAGAGGTATTTGATCATCGTTTCTTTTACTGAAGTGTTCGTGGGCAAGCTCCATAAGTGTTGCTAGACACTACTGAAGTGTATAAATGGTGCCTGTTTTAGCCTGTATATTGAATTGGAACCTCACCATCAGACTGCAGTTCCTGGAACAATATGATTTGTATTCAAGGGCAGGGGTTTTTCGGTATCTGGTCGTTATCTGAGGGTGCTCCGATGAGACGCTGACATCAACAGCAG
>NW_021869105.1:0-826 GCF_006229205.1 Suricata suricatta | reverse complement strand
CTCCACTTAGCCACTTACAAGCCCTGTGCTTTAGACACATTGTTTAACCTTTTTGATCTGTACTTCGATCGGAGTTCTTACTCTTTAAGATTTTTGTGATGATCATGAGAAAATGTATATATTAAGTGTGTAAAACGGGAAGTGCATCACATCATAAGTAACTGTTCAAAGAGAGGGCTTGGGGCACCTGGCCGGCTCAATTAGTTAAGGGTCCAACTTCAGCTCAGGCCATGACCTCACTGTTCCTGGGCTTGAACCCGACATCTAGCTCTGTGCTGACAGATCTGTTTCGGATCTTCTGTCTCACCCTCTCTCTGCCCCTCCTCTGCACACACTCTCTCTTTCTCGCTCCTCTCTCTCAAAAATAAACATTTTTTAAAAATTTTTTAAATTCTATTTAACAAAGAGTGCTTTTCATTTCTCTCTAAAGCCAATGGATGCAGAGGTCACTATCAGTAAATTCTATTTAAAAAATGAACTGAGGGTTGAAGGGGAAGGGGGAGGGGGGAAAAGAGGTGGTGGTGATGGTGGAGGGCACTTATGGGGAAGAGCACTGGGTGTTGTATGGAAAACAATTTGACAATAAAATATTATGCAGAAAATAAATAAATAAATAAATAAACAAATAAATTTTTTTACATTTATTTATTCTTGAGAGACAGAGTGAGACAGAGTGTGAGCGGAGGAGGGTCAGAGAGAGAAGGAGCCACAGAATCTGAAGCAGGCTCCAGGCTCTGAGCAAACATTCAGCACAGAGCCCAATATAGGGCTCGAACACACAAACCGTGAGATCATGACCTGAGCCAAAGTTGGATGCCTAATCGAC
>NW_021869104.1:0-1675 GCF_006229205.1 Suricata suricatta | reverse complement strand
GGGGGGGGGGGGTCCTGAGACCAGCAGGCTCCATATGTCTCAGCTGGAGGGAGGAGCAGGCTGACCATGACTGCTGCGTTTCACTCCTCCTGAGCAGTGCTGTCCCTTCTGACCGGGACTACTGAGGAAGTTAGCATTTAGTAGAGGAATTTGCCCTTTACTTTGTTCACTTAATTGTTTTCAGGGATTTGAAATATTGAAACATTTTAATTCTTCAGTCTGTTTTCTTGTATGATTCATTATTGATGTATGAGACAGGATATTTGAGGACAAAGTTGCTTGTAATAATAATGCTTGTAATATTGTATAGAACTCTATATATTTCAAACCATGCTCTCATTCTTATCTCATTTTACTCATTTTCTATCCCTGTGCTCCATGTACAACAAACATGAGAGTTGGGGGTGACAAGAATTCTCCCCCATAAAGAAATGGGAACATAGAAAGATAAGGTGATCACCCAAGGTGTGTAGGAAAATAACAGAGCCAGAAGGACACCTCGAGCCAGGGATTCAGCTCAGCGCACCTGGTGCCCACCCTGTGGGGTTTTGCCCATCAGTCAATGGTCTCATT
The DNA here is from genome assembly GCF_006229205.1 of Suricata suricatta. Classification (NCBI taxonomy): domain Eukaryota; kingdom Metazoa; phylum Chordata; class Mammalia; order Carnivora; family Herpestidae; genus Suricata; species Suricata suricatta. The sequence goes on along the minus strand of NW_021869104.1, from coordinate 1,102 downwards.
ACTGGAGTCTGAAGAGCATCGCTTTGGTGTCTCTAGTGATTCTGGGGAAATCACCCTGAAGATCTGCAATCTGATGCCTCAGGACAGTGGGATCTATACCTGCATAGCAACGAACGACCATGGCACCACATCTACGTCTGCTACAGTTAAAGTGCAAGGTACAGGCTCTTTGTTAGTTGAGCCCTTTCAATACTTTTAAGATATTTTTTATTATGGTAAAATACATGTAACATAAAATTGATCGTCCGTACCAATGCTAAGTGTACATTCTGTAACGTTAAGTACGTTCATATTGTTGTGCAGCCAATCTCTCGAACCCTTTCATCTTGCAAAGCTGAATTCTATATCCATTAAGTGGCAGCTCCCCAACCCCCCTCCTCACTGGCCCTGGCAACCACCATTCTACTTTCTCTCTCTCTGAGTGTGTGTTAATCGAACATTTAAGTGGACATTATGAGGGTTTCCTGCGACCTGGGGAAGAAGAGGTCCATTGTGAAATTCCAAAGTAAAGATCTAGCAAATGGAAGAGAAGGAGTCTTTGCTAAGAGCTGTGGCCCACCATAACTTCCCGTATAGTTCCCTGGCCAAGCTCTATCTCCAGTGTGCAGTCTTTACCCAAGGAAGAAGTTCTAACCCCAAAAATGGATCTCCCAGCCTTCCCCAGGGCCTGGAGGAAGGTGTGCTACTTGGTAGAAAAGGCCCTGGGAAAAATTTGAGACACGGGGAAGGTAATGTTTCTTAGGTAACTTTCAACCTTGGTGTAAAATGCCAGGTTCTGCAGAAATAGCACTTGACCGTAATTTCCATCCCCCGAAGGTGTTCCGGCGGCCCCTAACCGCCCCATTGCGCAGGAGAGAAGCTGCACCTCCGTGATCCTGCGCTGGCTGCCTCCCTCCAGCACTGGAAACTGCACTATTTCTGGCTACACCGTGGAGTACCGGGAGGAAGGTGCGCTCGCTCCCCCTGCTCTTCGGTTTCTTCCTTCTCTTCCTCAAAAGGGGGTCCTTCAGAGTCATGAACTACTTGCCTTCGTGCCTTTCATTAGCTGTTCCTTCCTGTGCCTTCCAACTCAGCACGAAGACCTCAGCACCAGGCCACAGCC
>NW_021869103.1:29193-30000 GCF_006229205.1 Suricata suricatta | reverse complement strand
GTCCAGGAGCACAGGGTAGCTTTCCGTCCCTGTGCGTCCTCTTCCATTTCTGTCCCCAGTGTCCTGTCGTCCTCGGAGAGCAGGTGTGTCGTCTCCTCGCTTAGATTTCCTCCCGGGCACTTGGTTCCTTCTGATGCGGTTGTAACGGGGCCATCTCTTCATGTCTCTTTCCGATGGGTCGTTGTGAGTGTGTAGATATGTGCGCGTGGTGTTTCGTGTCGATTTCGTATCCAGCGAGTGCACGTATGTTTTAGTTGTGTTTACCGTAAATAAAACACCTCCGGTCTCTACCGGGAAACACGGATTTCCTTGGGAAAAAGAGCTTGTCCTCCTGGGACTGGCGTCTGTCACTCCGCATAATGACCTCGAGGTTCAATCCACGGTGGGGCGGCGTCAGAATTCCCTCCTGTGTGAGACTGAGCCGTATTCCGTTGTGCGGAGACCACATTCTGTTCGTTTATTCATCTGTCGGCCGTCACGTGTGCTGCTTCCGTCCTCGGACTGTCGTGCAGAAGCCGCGCTGGCTGCGGGCACAGGAAGATCTCCTCCAGGCCTTGCTTTCCGTGTCCCGGGGTCTGTGTGCAGAGGTGGGTTCTGTGCTCACTCCCCGCGGACCCGCTGTGCTCCTCTCTGCAGCCGCGCCGTTTTACTTCATGCCTTCATGCGGCGGCAGAATAATATTGCTGTTCGTGGGTCTGCCCCGGGTCGTTTCTCCATTCAGCCACCAGGGGCGTTTGCAGAGTTTTCCTACCATTTGACTTCGTGAACGGTGCCGCGGTGTGTGTTCGTGCAGGTGCTCTTTTTTTT
>NW_021869103.1:27787-29093 GCF_006229205.1 Suricata suricatta | reverse complement strand
TCAACATCTTTGCCAATATTTGTTATATTGCAGTTTTCTATATTATAGCAATTTTAGTGCATGTAAAAGGGTATCTAACTGTGGTTTAAATCTTCATTTCCATAAGGATTACTAATGCTTAACATCTTTTCATGTCTGTTCATCATACATATGATCTCTCCTGGGAAGTATCCAATTTTTTGTCTATTCTAAAAATTGTGAGGGGTTTTGTCGTCGTCGTCGATGAGTTATACAAGCTCCTCATATATTCTGTAAAACAAACTCTTACCAGACATTCTAGGCATTGTCTCCTCACTTTTTGGAATAACAGCTTTTGAGGTACAAACGTTTTAAATGTTGAGGAAAATAAGTATCTATTTTTATTTATTATTTTTATATATTATTTAGTATTTAATGTTTTTAATGTTGAGGAAATTAAATATCGATTTTTCTTTCCCTGCTCGTGCTTTGGTGTCATCTCTAAGAGCACTGTTAAACTCAATGCTCAGGAAGATTTATCTCCATTTATAGTCCTAGAGTTTAAAAGTTTAACTCTTACATTTAAGCTTTTGTTCCACCTTGAGTTAAAGTTTGTATGTGGTGTGAGGAGGAGGGTTCAGTTTTATTCCTCTGTACATGGATAGCCAGGCATCTAGCACCCTTTTTGGAAAAGGCCATTGTTTCCCCAACGTCATGCTGTCCACCCTTCTCAAAAGTCCATTGACCATAGATGAAAGGGTTTATTTCTGGTTTATATCTTTATGACAATGTTTTGTATAAAAAGTAAATGAGTATCACAATATCTTGTATGGAGATAAACAAGTATCACAAGGTTTTATTTACTGTGACTTTGTTTTGAGATTTGAAATTGGGATGTACCAGCTTCTACTTGTTTTTTTGTCTACGGTTCGGTTTATTTTGCGGTGCCATGATTTTCCATATGACTGTTAGATTAGGCTTGTGCATTTCTTTTCAGAGGAGCTTGTGAAGTTTCCTGGGAATTACATTGAAACTACATCTTGCATTGTGTGTCATTGGCATTCAGCAATAGTACACTTTTATTCTCTTTCATTTCTTTCCCCAGTGTTTAGGGTTTGGGTTCAGGTTCTGGTTTAGCATTAGGGGTTAGGGGTTAGGGTTAGGGGTTATGGTTAGGGTAGGGTTAGGGTTAGGGTTAGGGTTAGGGTTAGGGTTAGGGTTAGGGTTAGGGTCAGGGTCAGGGTCAGGGTCAGGGTCAGGGTCAGGGTCAGGGTCAGGGTCAGGGGTTAGGGTTAGGGTCAGGGTCAGGGTCAGGGTCAGGGTCAGGGTCAGGGTCAGGGTCAGGGTC
>NW_021869103.1:24928-27687 GCF_006229205.1 Suricata suricatta | reverse complement strand
CCTCTCCCTCTCTCTCTCTCTCTCATGCTGCACACCCTCATCCCAGGCCCTGCAAGAGAAGAGCATTGCTCAGTGAGCCTGTGAGCTCTGCCCCCTGCACCATGGCAAGAGGGAGGGAGGCCTGGAGGCTTCTCTGGTCAGGGGCCCACCGGCCCCTTCTGGACACAGTGCCACACTGGCCGGCTTCTGGTCCAGTGCGTCTGCAAGAGGCTCATGGCGGTCTCCTCTGGGGCCTCTAGCTTCACCAAGCACATGGCGTCCAGCACAGGCACATGGCTGGGCGGGCTCCAGAGAACCAGCATTCTGCTTCGGGGAGAACAGATCATTAACTCATGCTGGCAGAACGGTCATTTTCTGGGTCTGAAGTTTACAAACAAAATTCCTCTCTTCGAGAAGGCAGATTACCAATAGAATACCTTCTACATCGCTATCTGTGTAAATGATTTGTCCTGAAATCAATCTCCCAGTTCTTTAAACAGGATTGGGGTGGGGGGGCAGGTTACATCATTAATTCTGGGCTCCAGGCTATTACTGGCAACAGGGAAGTGAGCATGAGGGAACATTCTCAACGACCAAACTGACATGCGGTGATGTTTAGGGAGGATCCTGGGGGCGACAGCAATCAAGGGCCTTCGAGGAGACCCCAGGACCCTCAGTCAGGGAAGAGCAGCCTTCATGGGGCTCCTGGGAAACTGCCTGCCAGTGGGGGAGGGGAAGACCATGCCCATGAGAGCACCTGGCTCTGACACAAGAACCCTGGATTTCTCATCACTAATAAGGTAATGAAATGAACCAAAGATGTTAAACAGGAAAACAAGCTGGCAGAGGGAACCTGATGCAGTCAACTTCAAAAACAAGAAGTCCTCCAAAGAAAGGAGGTTGCAAAGAGACCCAGCAAAACTTGGCTCCTACTTCCTGGGAGGCTCTAGGCCTGCACCCACATGAACCGAGAGGGCATTCTCAGCTCTTACTTCCTTTATGAACGATGAGCTTGGGAGAAACCTGTGCCAGAAAAACTTCTCAACAGACTGAGTGAGGCCCTTGGGCTGCCTTAGATAGGAAAGCCACCTGCCCAGCCCCTTCAGGGGATAAGCTACACCAAGGCTCTGACCCCAAGGGGATCCACCTAATAGATGTGAGGGAAGGATGAATTTGGGGCATGTGACTGGCACAGAATTATTAAGTGAGGAACACAGAATATCGCCATGACATTTCTGCAGCCAGGATAAGTTGCAGATGGGGATACTGAGCCAAAACCTAACCCTGGCCCATATCATCAGGAGGCCCCTAAGCCCAAATTCTAAGCCTGACATGCACCCTAACACTTAGCGCTCCGGGCAGATCACTGCACTGCTGGCAATTCAACCACTGCCACCTCCCTCAACATAATAACCCTAACCCTAGTCATGGCTTTGGCCTTAAGGATGCCTGCCTCTTAGGTAAGGAATAAATGATAGAGGGGACCATGTCCAGAGAAGAGGTATTAAGCTACCAACCCAGAATTTCACTATGACATTTCCATGGCCAGTACGGAGCTGTAGATGGGGATCCTGAACCAAAACTCATCTTGACCCAAACCATAGGCTGTCCCCTGAGTTTAAAGCCTAGGCATGACCCACATCCTAACACGTGCCCTTAACTCAGCCCTCTGGATCACTGAACTGGCAGTTGTTTGGGCCCTGCCACCTACCAGAACATAACTCCAACCCTAGCCATTGCCTGGCCTAAGGGGAGAGTTCCACCTCCTAGGTCTGAGATAAGATATGAGGACCATGACCAGAATAGAATTATTCAGCGAGAAACACAGAAGTTTGCCATGCCATTTTCATGGCCAGGATGGAGCTGCAGATGGAGAAACTGAGCCAAAACCTAACCTTGGCCCAAAAAATAGGCCACCCCCTGAGCCTTAAGCCCAGGCCTGACCCACACCCTAACATGTGCCCTCAAATCAGCCCTCCAAGGAGATCACTGACTGTATGGTGGTTGGGTTCCTACGGCCTCCTGGGACATAACCGTAACATTAGTCATGGCCTGGCCCCAAGGGGGTTCTACCTCCTAGGTCTGAGAAAAGACCTGATTTGGGACCCATGACTGGCACAGCATTATTCGGCAATGAATCCAGGAGTTTGCCATGACATTTCCAGAGGCAGGTGGAGCTGCAGAAGAAGACCCTATGGCAAAACTTTATCCTGGAACACAACATTGACCGACCCCCGATCCCAAACCCTAAACCTGTCCCTCAACAGGGACAGGCTCCCTCAACTCAACCCCCCATGGAGATCACTAAACTGGTGTCAGTTCTGCCCCTGCCACCTCCCGGGACTAACCCTGTGGGGACAGGCTTAGGAATCCCCCAGGCTTATACCAATGGGTTAACAAGGCATAGACAAATAAAAAGCCATAGTATGCTCTCACCCAAATTTGGGTAAACATGATGGGCACCCCAAGAATACGACGGTGCAAAGGCACCCAGAGAATAGGGTGGTGCATTAGTACCCCAAGAATAGGACAGTGCAAAGATACCCCAAGAATGGGGGGGGTACTGCACCCCAAAGAAAGAGAGGGATGGGCAAAGTCTCAAGATAGGAACAGGCACAAAGGCTCCCAATACAAAGGTATATGAAGTAAGCAAGATTGGGCATGCAGGGCAAAAGTGCCCCCCAATTTAGTCCCATAGCAGAGAAGCTGCTTTCACAGGAGAATAGTGCCAGGTTAGGCAAAACAAGTAAACTGAACTATAGGCCGCTGCACTGCAGGCT
>NW_021869103.1:18988-24828 GCF_006229205.1 Suricata suricatta | reverse complement strand
ACCTAACCTGGACCCACTCAATCATCTGGCTCATGAACCCTATCCTAATCATGACCCAAACCCTAACACATGCCCTCAACTCATTCCTCCAGGGAGATCACTGAAGTGCTGGTGGCTGCATCTCCTGGGACCCAACCCTAACACTAATCATGGCTCTGGCCTTAAGGGGGCCCACCTCCTAGGTCACAGAAACAAGGATTTGGGGGCCTATGGCTGGCACAGCATTATCCAATGAGGAATCCAGGAGTTCACCATGACAATTCCAGGGTCAGAATGGAGGTGCACAACCCCTTGTGCAAAACCTGAACCCAGAACACACATACCATTGGCCGTCCCCTGATCACAAACCCTAAGCCTGTCCAACACCCTAACTCACGCCCTCAACTCAACCCTCTGTGGAGATCACTGAACTGGTGTGGGTTCTGCCCTACCACCTCCCAGGACCTCACCCTAACCCTAGCCATGGCTTGGCCATAAAGGGGTTCCACCTCCTAGGTCTGAGGAAAGAACAGATTCGGGGACCAAGACCAGGACATAATATTTCAGTGAGAAACCCAGAATTTCACCATATTTCCAAGGCTAGGGTGGAGGTACAAGAGAAAGTCCTGAGCCTTCTTCAGTTTCTGGGCCTCCCTCTCTGTCTCTCTGCCCCTCCCCGGCTCATACTCTGTCTCAAAAATAAATAAACATTAAAAAAATTTTTTAAATTTAAACTGGGGTACCCGGGGGGCTGTTTGGTTGAACGTCCGACTTTGGCTCAGGTCATGATCTAGCGGTTTGTGAGTTCGAGTCCTGCATCAGCCTCTGTGCTGACAGCTCAGAGCCTGGAGCCTGCTTTAGATTCTGTGTCTCCCACTCTTTCTGCCTCTCCCCCGCTCAGACTCTGTCAATCTCTCAAAAATAAACATTAAAATTATTTTTTAATTTAAACTAAAATTCATTGGAGATGCCAACAGAAGCCATCTCCTAGCTTTGTCCTCACTGCCCCAAACTGTCTCAAAGCTGCAGGGGCATCCTGGAGCCCATCATCCTCATGGAGATGTGGGTCTGACTCTGAGGCCACCTGCCTCAGGTCAGAGAGCCAGACTGGGCTGCAGCACAGGGAACACCAGACTCACAGTTTAGTCCCTCAGGGCAAGTCCAGTTAATCTCTGAAATTCGGTGTTCTGATTATTCAGTGCCATGATTTGGAAACTCCAACTGAAATAGAGCCCATCATTCCAGTACCTTGATTGGGAAAAATAGATTTTTTTAAAAGTAAAGGTCAATTAAAAAAAAAGTTCGTCCATCTATTTCCTACATCAGTGCTACGATCTGAATGTTTGTGTTTCTCCCCCAAATTCATCTGTTGGAACCCTAATGTCTGATGTGAGAATGTTAGAACAGGATTTGGAAGGTGATTAGGCGATGAGGGTGGAGTCCTCACGAACGGGATCGCTCCCTCTGTAAGAGACCCTAACTCACCCCCTGCAAGTCAATATAGAAGTCAGCGACTACAAACAGGGCCCTGACCTGACCATGCTGGTATCCTCATCTCAGACTTCCAGGCTCCACACCTGTTAGAAATTCCTACTGGTTAGAAGCCACCAAAAATACAAAAATACTGCTCTGTTTTAGCAGTCCAGATGGACTACAATGATCAGCAGACAGTCTGATCCTGAATACTAACCCTAACCTTGTCCCTGAACCCTGGGCCCTTACTTCTGATCTCTGGCCCTCTCCATGACCCTAGGCCCCAACCCTACACATAGCCCTGGCACCCCAACCCCAAACCTGAACTCCAAACCCAAAATTCCAACCATTACCCTTTGCTGCCATGGAAGATATGTTATCATTAACCCAATTATCTTTTACAACATTTTCACCAACTAGGAAAATTGTGCCAAAAATCTAACCACAAACACCCTTCAAACATGTATTCTCTTATGGAGTCGGAGCTACTGCTTTTCTGTTTTGCCAACCAAACTAAGTGTGTTTAATTTAAAATCATGGGGGCGCCTGGGTGGCTCATTCAGTTAAGCCTCCGACTTCGGCTCAGGTCAGATCTCACATTCGTGGGTTCGAGCCCCGCGTCAGGCTCTGTGCTGACAACTAGCTCAGAGCCTGGAGCCTGCTTCCGGTTCTGTGTCTCCTTCTCTCTCTGCCCCCTCTGCCCCTTCTCATGCTCTGTCTCTCTCTCTGTATCAAAAATAAATATAAACATTTTTAAAAAATAAAAATAAAAAATATATTAATAAATAAATAAATAAAATAATGTCTTCCCTAAGTGTACTAGCATGGTACAGAATGAAGCCGTAACACACATAGTGAAAGAAAACACATGATTCTAATAAAGAAAAGGTTTATTTTTAAAGATTTTTGGAAAATACACAGTCAAGAATTTCAATCCCACACAGGAAATGCAAGCCATGCCAAGAAGGCTGAAGTGCCTGAACTAGGTTTATTGATAGTCTTTGTATTTATCCAATGTATATCTGCTCATTAAAATCTTGGTTTCAATTTTCTGCCATTAATTCCCTGAAAGGTCCAGACTGGCAAAAGCATTCTCACATACAGAGTTGATTTTTACATTGCATACTTAATATTTATAAATTTGATGTTTGCTGTGTACATGTCTGTGGCTTTACTACTTTCAAGACAGAAATCACAAACAGAAATATATATTCCTCAAAACATAAAGAGTCCACAGTTGTCTAGAAAGTGGTTTACAATACAGAGGGTACAGACCACAGAGACTATACGGAATCCTTCTGTCAGGGAGCAGACAGCAGTGTATCAGACTGGACTCTGGGGAAGGGCACTTCAGCCCGGGGAAACCCAGTTACAATTCTTCTCTATGTGTATAAGATAAACACCAAACTATTTCACATATATTATATCTATATATTTTTTTTTTAACCAAATTCTGGTTTAAGTATCACAAACAGACAACATGTAAATACGAACACAAATGTTGGCAAAGGTCTAACCTATATAGGGAAAAACATGTCTTATGCACAGTGAAGAGGTTTTACAGTCTAGCATAAAGGCAAATGTAACTTGAAAAATAAATAAAACCCATGTACAATTATAGGAAAAGAACTTAGTCAAGCCACCTAGTGTAAAGATTTCACAAATACGTATTTAACATTATGCTCCAAATGTCCATGTACTGCAGAGATCCCTACATACCAGTCGGCGTGATGTCGCCAAAGATGTGCACACCACCAAGTTATCTCAAGTTGTCAAGTAAATATAAATCGTGCACTTCTTGCTGAGACAGTGATGCCTGACCTTCAGTTAAAAGCCAGGTTGAAAACAACTATGAAGTAACTGTCTTTACAAAAAATTACATTTCCAAATCTACGGCAACAGACATATTTTCCCAGCTCTGCATGCACATAGTATCCTGTGAAAAAAATGATTAAGTTACCTAAAAAAGAAGAAAAAATTTTAAAAATAAATAAATAAATAACCAGAACCCAGTTCCGCTGGTGATACCACAAAGCCATACTCAAGCTCGGCAACACCCAAGAGCCTAACAGATAAAATCAGTCATAATGTGGTTGACCCCACATCAGCACTCTGAGTTTGGGTTTATTGTTAACATTTTATACCACTGTTCTCTTCTTTGGGCACAAAAGCAAGCTTGAAAAAGAACCAATGTTTTGGAACTTGGTAAACACAGAAAGCTGTCAACACAAAGAGCCTAGAGAAGGTAAATTCCACAAGTCACAGGGGGTTAAACTGTTATTTTAATGAAATGGAGCTACTAAAATACATATATTTGTTATTAAGAAAAATTAGAAAACTAACACATCTCCAGAATTATAAAAGATAAAATCTATTAATCAGTACTATAATGTGATTACAGAAAAATAGTCAACTGAAGAAAAAAACGAGCACAGGCTATTGTAACATTGTCTCCAATGTATTTCCTGCAGTTTTAACACTTCCCATCCCTTTCGACCACGAGTAGATCCATGTCTCAGACACCCATTGACATACTCAAGGTTGGGTCAAGAGTCATCCCCATCCTTGGGGTAAAAGTAAGGTAGCTCACTGCACACACCTGTTTCATTCTTAAGTATTTTCTTTAAAGGATTATCTGACATTGGTTCTTCTAAAAGTTAAGAAAAGGTGTCGGGAAAATATTCCTTGAATTATTTTGGAATTCCTGAAAGACATCTTTCTTCCAGAAAGACTTTTATTCCTCCTCCCCCAGCACAATTTCTCTCTTTCAAAATTACAACTGACAACGCACATAAAACTTCATTACATTTATTTAAAATAAGCGAGAGCTTTTCAATAACACTCCCCACCCCTCCCCCCTGGAGAATGAAAAGGGCTAGAGGAGCTCAGCGCCAGTAATGAAGAGGTTGATTCCATAAAGCACTAACCTGGACACAGGTGTGTCACACCCAGAAAAGACTGTACACACTCGCAAACCTGCACTTTCTTTCACCTTCTCTAAGCAACACAGGTTACTTTCAACTGCAGTTTTCGTGTGTTATCTTGAGCTAGAAGACGGTCACCAAAGCAGTCTCTGCAGGCAGACGTCAGAGTTTCATCAGAGCAAATGGCAAAAACTCTTTTCCAGGAGATGCTCTCCCTTTTGAGAAAACCTTCTCCTACGCACTTTAGGTTTGTCAGATCACGTTTACTGAAATGATACCACTGAATGGAGATTCTACAGGAAAACCAAGAACAAACTAAACACAGGAAGGTCGAAAGGAGAGCACTTTCCTTCCCCATAGCATATGCCCGGGCGACCCCTCGGGGACAACAGGTGCAGCATCAGCTCTGCCTTGGTCCCCTGTTCCCACAGACTTACTTCTCCCTGTAATAGAGCAAGTAGTATTTCAGGGGGTCTGGCAGAGGGAGGCTCAGGACCTTCTCCCGTAGAAAGTTCACCGGCGGGGCTGGCTTGGCTTCGGGCGGCGGGGCTCTGTCCTCCTCCCGAGGCTCCTCTTCCAAGTCTTCACAGCTGTTGTCGTCAGAGGGGCTGGAAATCCGACTGGCAAAAACCTCTTTGTCCAAAAAGACGATCGTTTCCATTCGACGGCGGCGCACTCTCCTTCGTTTAACCCCCGGAGTGTTCTTGGGTCCATTTCCACTGCTGCTCACCGTCTCCTGACGAATGACCTTTTTAATGGTGCCCCGGATGGCGATGCGAGCCAAGTCCTGGAGGCTTCGCACGGCCAGTGGCGCTGTGGAGCAAATGAGGAGACATGTCAACCTCATCTGTGAGCGACCCAGACAGCACAGAGCCCTAACCCTGGAAAGTCTTCATGCCACTGTCACTCAGGGGCGTATTCACAGAACAGGCACAAGAGAGCATTCCTGGCAAAGTCAATTACTTAGTGCTCTAATGTGCATGCATGTGGTCTTTCTCAAAAGGTATTTTCAAATACACTGACCCGGAATCTATATAAGCAAGACTGAGATCGTTCGAGTAATCGGTCAGAACCAAGGGATAACCCTGGGTTACGGTGTTTTGCTTCTTGAACAGCCAGGTTCGCTATTCTATTTACTGTACTCATTCATGAGCTCTATCTCATCCAGCGGAAATAGAGAGAACGTACGACTCCAGAATTCTTTTATCTATTTTACTATTTTCACAGCACTTTACAAATTGAGTATTTGTTCCTTTCTTTCTTAATGAAAGTAGAGAAAAGCTAATCCAACCATTTTTAATAAGTAGTAACACTCCAAAGCAGACTGAGGAAAAATAGAACCTTGTGATTTACAGCATTTTATATACTGTTAAGTGAAACTGCAATACAATCTAAGTATTTTGGGAGTGTTTGCTGTATAATTCGATTTAATGAAATGTTTAGAGGTGCAGTAGGCAGGACTTT